>NC_069502.1:1115393842-1115462768 GCF_027579735.1 Bombina bombina | reverse complement strand
TCGCCTGAATGCTAAGACGTCAGGATATTCTGTTTTAGCTTGCAGGGCTCTGTGGCTAAAATCGTGGTCTGCAGACATGACATCTAAGTCTCGCTTGCTTTCCCTTCCATTCAAAGGGAAGATTTTATTTGGCCTGGGCCTGGATTCTATTAGATCTACAGTCACGGGTGGCAAGGGCGCCTTCTTACCTCAGGATAAGAAAGCCAAACCTAAGGGATCTACTTTTCATCCCTTTCGTGTGGACAAGTCTTAGCGCTAGCAGCCTTCCGCAAAATCTGAGCAATCCAAGGGTGCTTGGAAGCCAGCAAACTCTTGGAATAAGTCTAAGCAGAACAAGAAGCCTGCTGAGTCAAAGTCGGCATGAAGGAGTGGCCCCCGAGCTATCCTTGGACCAGGTAGGGGGCAGACTATCTCTTTTTGCGGGGGCCTGGAGGGGAGACGTTACAGACCCTTGGGTCCTGGAGGGCATCGACCAGGGGTATAGGATAGGTTTCAAATTGTATCCGCCCAGAGGCAGGTTCCTCCTGTCAAACATCTCTTCGAAACCAGAAAAGAGAGAAGCCTTCCTGGGATGTGTGAGGGATCTCTCATCTCTCGGGGTAATCATCCCCCCCAACCTCACCGACACTTACATTATACTTATTAACCCCTAATCTGCTGCCCCCAACATCGCTGACACCTACATTATATTTATTAACCCCTAATCTGCCACCCCAACGTCGCCGTCACTATTCTAAATTTATTAACCCCTAAACCTAAGTATAACCCTAACCCCCCTAACTTAAATATAATTTAAATAAATCGAAATAAAATTCATATAATTAAGTATTTTATTCCTATTTAAAACTAAATACTTACCTATAAAATAAACCCTAAGCTAGCTACAATATAACTAATAGTTACATTGTAGCTAGCTTAGGTTTTATTTTTATTTTACAGGCAAGTTTGTATTTATTTTAACTAGGTAGAATAGTTACTAAATAGTTATTAACTATTTAATAAATTACCTAGCTAAAATAAAGACATATTGACCTGTAAAATAAAACCTAACCTAAGTTACACTAACACCTAACACTACACTATAATTAAATTATTTCCCTAAATTAAATACAATTAAATACAATTAAATAAAATTATCTAAAGTACAAAAAAACAAACACTAAACTACAGAAAATAATAAACAAATTACAAGATTTTTAAACTAACACCTAATCTAATCCCCCTAACAAAATAAAAAAGCCCCCCCAAAATAAAAAAGTCCTACCCTACACTAAATTACAAATAGCCCTTAAAAGGGCCTTTTGCGGGGCATTGCCCCAAATTAATCAGCTCTTTTACCTGTAAAAAAAAATTACAAATCCCCCCCAACATTAAAACCCACCATTCACACAACCAACCCTACTCTAAAACCCACCCAATACCCCCTTAAAAAAAAACCTTACACTAACCCCTTGAAGATCACCTTACCGGGAGAAGTCTTTATCCAACCGGGCCGAAGTCCTCAACGAAGTCGAAAGAAGTCTTCATCTAAGCCAGGCGAAGTGGTCCTCCAGACGGGCAGAAGTCTTCATCCAGATGGCATCTTCTATCTTCATCCATCCGGCGCGGAGCGGGTCCATCTTCAAGACATCCGACGTGGAGCATCCTCTTCATCCGACGGCTAACACTGAATGAAGATTCCTTTAAATGACGTCATCCAAGATGGCGTCCCTTCAATTCCGATTGGCTGATAGAATTCTATCAGGAATAATTTAGTTAATGACAGTAATTTTTATTTAGATTTCTTTTAATTATATTTAAGTTAGGGGGGGTTAGGGTTAGACTTAGATTTAGGGGTTAATAACTTTAGTATAGTGGCAGCGATGTTGGGGGCGGCAGATTAGGGGTTAATACATGTAGGTAGGTGTCAGCGATGTTAGGGACGGCAGATTAGGGGTTAATAATATTTCACTAATGTTTGCGAGGCGGGAGTGCGGCAGATTAGGGGTTAATATATTTATTATAGTGGCGGCGATGCGGGAGGGCCTCGGTTTAGGAGTTAATAGGTAGTTTATGGGTGTGTACTTTTTAGCACTTTTATGCTACGGCTTTGTAGTGTAAAACTCTTAACTACTGACTTTAAAATGCGGTACCAGTCTTGACAGGAGAGGGTCTACCGCTCACTTTTTGGCAGACTCGTAATACCGGCGCTATGCAAGTCCCATTGAAAAAAAGAGGATACGCAATTTACGTAAGTGGATTTGCAGTATTGCCAAGTCTGGCCAAAAAAGTGAGCGGTACACCTGTACCTGCAAGACTCGTAATACCAGCGGGCGTTAAAAAGCTTTTTAAACCTAATGCAAAACTCGTAATCTAGGTGAATGCATGTTATTGACAGCTTAATAAGACCTGGGACGTCTCCCTATGGTCTGGATGACAATAATTAAGAAATTTCTTTAAAACAACAGGTTCTGGGAGCTCTTCTTGCAGTGGCGAGTGCCAGAGGAATTGCGGTGGCCCCGTATCTGGACGATATCCTGGTCCATGCTCCATCCTACAGTCTGGCGGAGGATCATTCGAGAGCTCTCCTACTACTACTTCGATCCCATGGGTGGAGGATAAGTGAGGGGAAGAGTTCATTGGTTCCCAGCAACAGGGTGGAGTTCCTGGATACGATAATATATTCTTCTGCAATAAATATTCTTGACAGACCAGAGACATTGCAAGCTGGTGTCCAACTGTCTAGCCCTGCAGACATCCTCCAGGACTTCTATGGCCAGATGTATGGAGGTGATCAGGCTCATGGTATCCAGCAAAGATGTCATTCCATTCGCCAGGTTTCATCTCAGATCTCTGCAGCTGTGCATATTGAGACAATGGAACAGCCATCATTCAGACTTGCCCCAAGAGAAGACGGGTGAGGGAGTCCCTGTCTTGGTGGACCCGAACATTGTCGTGGGTTTTCTTTCCTGAGACTGTCCTGGGAGATTGTAACCACGGATGCGAGTCTATCAGGTTGGGGTGCCAGAAGGGCACAAGGCAGATGGACTCGAGAGGAACCGAGTCTACCTATAAACATTCTGGAACTTCGATTTTCAACTCGATTTTCAACGCTCTAAAGGCTTGGCCCCCTCTGGAGTCGTCCTAGTTCATCAGATTCTAGTCGGACAACATCACCTTGGTGGCTTATATAAACCACCGAGGGGGGGGGGGTGAGAAGCCTCCCTAGCGATGAGGGAAGTATCTCGATTCTGAATGGGCAGATACTCACAATTGTTCATTCTCAGCAATCCACATTCCGGGTGGTGGACAAGCTGGGAAGCGGATTTTCTGAGCAGACAGACGTTTTATCCAGGGGAATGGGCTCTTCCACCCTGAGATGTTTGATGAGATCTGCAGCAGATGGGGGATGCCGGAAATAGATCTCATAGCGTCCAGTCTCAATACAAGCTACCCAGATACGGGTCGCGATCCAGGGATCCCCAGGCGGACCTTCAATTTTATCTACATATTTCCACTGTTGCCTCGAGTAGTGGTCCCCGCATCAAGCAGGAGCGAGCTTCAGCTATTATGATTGCACCATTGTGGCCGAGGGAGGACGTGGTTTGCGGGTCTAGTGGCAATGTCGTCCTATCCGCCGTGAAGTTACCTTGTCACAAGGACTGCAAGTTCAAGGTCCTTTTTCTTCATCAAAATCTCGATTCTCTGAGGCTGACTGCATGGAGATTGAACGCCTAGTCTTAGCCAAGAGAGGTTTTCTGGAGATCGACACCCTCCTCCAGGCCAGGAAGCCAGTCAATAGATGCATCTACCACAAGGTGTGGAGGACCTACTTGTCCTGGTGTGAGGAAAGAGGGATACTCTTGGCACAAAGTCAGGGTATCCAGGATTTTGACTTTCTCCAGGATGGTCTGGATCTAGAGGCTTGCCGCCAGTTCTCTTAGGGGACAGATCTCGGCTTTGTCTGTACTTTTGCATAAGAAGCTTGCAGAGCTTCCTGAACATTCAGTCCTTTGTTCAGGCTCTAGTTAGGGCCAGGCCAGTCTTCAGGGAATCCGGCTCCTCCTTGGAGGCTTAAACTTGGTTCTTAAGGTCTTGCAGAGGGCTCCGTTTGAGCCTATCATGCACTTGACATTAAGGTTCTTTCATGGAATGTCCTATTATTACTGGCTATTACATTGGTGCGCAGAGTTCTCGAGTTGGCAGCCTTGCATATGTGGAGGCCTCCCCTACTTGTTTTTCATGCCGAGTAAGGCTGTTCTTCTCACTGGATTGGGATTCCTTCCCAAGGTGGTGTTGAGTCGTAACATCAATTCAGGTAATAGTAGTTCCTTCTTTGGTGTCCTAAACCCTTCTTCTTCGAAGGAGAGGTTAACTTCATAATCTAGATGTGGTTCGGGCGCTGAAGTTTTTATCTTCAGGCCACAAAGGAGTTCAGACAGAATTCGTTCTTATTTGTGGTGTATTCGGGGAAGCGCAGGGGACAAAGGGCCTCTGCCACTTCTCTATCTTTTGGTTGAGGAGTATGATCCGTCCTGGCAATGAGACAGCGAGACACAAGCCTCCTGAGAGGATTGAGGTTTACTCGACTAGAAGCTGTAGCTTCTTCTTGGGCCTTTAAAAAATGAGGCTTTGTCAGGGTGCCAGAATCAGACTGAGATGAGAAGTGCAAAAATAATCACACCTTTATTAATAGCAAAAAATAATAAAAAGTCCACAAGTCAAATAACAAGCCAGGAGTCAAAACCAGAGCTGGTAGGTCAGACGAGCTGAGTCAGGAGCCAAAGCGAATAGTCAGACAAGCCGGAATCATGAACAAGGGAAAAAAGCAAAGTCAGGAACAAGCAGGGATCAGAACGACAGGCAGGCAGGTAATACACAGGAACTCTCAGAAACAGGTCTGAGACAACGCAAAGGCAACGCATACTGAACATGAGGCCCTTAAATAATAAGTGATGACATCACAATTCTGAGACTGCATCCTGTCTCACACGGATGATGCACCAGTCTGGCCATAAAAGGAAGTGCAGGAAATGAGCAGCATCCCCCACAATGCACCATAGTCAGCAAGAGAGGTGAGTAAAATGGCTGCCAGCAGCACATGGCAAACAAGTCAGGAAAAAACCTTGACAGTACTCCTCAACGACCCCTCCCCCATGGGAGGACAAAAGGCTTATTGGGGAAACGGGCATGGAAGGCACGGAGGAGGGCGGGAGCATGAACATCAGAGGAGGGATCCCAAGAACGCTCCTCTGGACTGTAGCCCCTCCAGTGAAACAAATACTGTACACGGCCCCTGGACATACAAGAGTCAATAATGCTGCTGACCTCATACTCCTCATGGTTGTAAACAAAGATAGGATGGGTACGAGGCAACACAGTGGTAAACCGATTACAAACCAATGGTTTCAAGAGGGAGACATGAAAAACATTGGAGATGCGCATAGCAGGAGGAAGGTCAAGAGCGTAGTCCACAGGATTAACCCGTCAGAGTATTTGAAAAGGACCAACATAAAGGGGAGTCAATTTATTGGAAGGCACACGAAGGTTCAAGGTGCAGGAGGATAGCCAAACTCTCTCACCAACCTGGTAGGGAAGGTGCGGGTAGACGCCTACGATCAGCCTGGAACTTTTTGCGCTGCATAGAATGATGAAGGCAATCCTGAATCTGCACCCACGGTGGAACGGAGTTGCCGGAGATGCTCCTCCGTAAGCTGGAATACCCTGAGACATGAATGAATCTGGCAACAAGGATGGTTGAAACCCATAATTCGCCATGAACAGGGATAACTTGGAGGAAGCATTAATAGCACTATTACGAGCAAACTCTGCCCAAGGTAACAGTTCAGATCAATTATTTTGGTGATCTGAGGACATAGCAACGGAGGAACTGTTCCAGAGCTTGATTAGACCGTTCCGCAGCCCATTGGATTGAGGGTGATATGCCGAGGAGAAGGAATGCTGGATCCCCATTTGAGCACAAAAGGAACGCCAAAAATCTGTAGACAACTGGCTATTCCGGTCCGACACTATCTCCATGGGTAACCCATGTAAACGGGAAGACCTCCCGGGGCAAAAATTGAAGCAATCTCCTGAGCGGTAGGCAGCTTCATCAAGGAATGCAATGTGACATTTTAGAAAAACGGTCAACCACCATAAGGATAACAGTAATGCCATTGGAAACAGGGAAGCTCGACAATGAAGTCCTTGGAAAGATGTGTCAAGGGACGCTCACCATTAGCAATAGGTTGAAGAAGACCCACAGGAAGATGTCAAGGAGTCTTATTCTGTGCACAAACTGAGCAGGAGGCAACATATGCAGCAACATCAGAACGAATGACCTGGCCACCAGAATTGTCGATGTGACGGACCAAATCATTTGGTTCTTGCCTGGGGGACCTGCGGCTTTAAGGATAGTGGTAAGTGTGCTAAAGTTTAGTTTTGAAGATTCTCAGGAACAAAACACTTACCACTAGGTTTTCCTCAAGAGGTGCATTGATTTGTGCATCCAGGATCTCCTCCCCAAGGGAGAAGTCAAATTAGTACGTATGGTAGCCAAAATATGGTCAGAGGTATAACAGTAGGTACAGACTTTCACCTTGGACAGAGGCAAAAATTGTAGAGAGAGGGCATCAGCCCTAACAATCTTACTACCAGGCAGGTAGGTGACCACATAATTAAACCGAGACAAAAGTAGCGCCCATCTGGCCTGCCTGGCTCGGGGTGACAAATGTTTTGCTTCAGAGTAGATAAGTTAAATTCTTGTGATCAGTTAGAATGAGGTCTGGGCATGCTAGTACTCTCGAGAAGATGCCTCCATTTCTGAGTGCCAAAATTATGGCCAGTATATTCCCTGTCGCAGATTTTTCATAATTGCACTCTCTCTTACAGAAGAACACCACACGGATGCAAGGAACCGTCAGGCGTAGGGCGTTAAGACAAGAGGGCACCTACTCCAGTCTCAGACGCATCGACCTCAATTATGAAAGGCAGGACAGGGTTAGGATGAGCCAGAACTGGAGTGGCAGCAAAGGCAGTCTTAAGACTATCAAAGGCCTTAATGGCAGTAGGTTGACCAATGGAGTGGATCGTTCTCTTTACGGGTCATGTCTCTGATAGGTTTGACCAAGGAAGAAAAGTTTTAATAAACTTTCTATAGTAATTGACGAACCCCAAAAAACGTGTTGAATAGACCCAAAGACCAAACTGGGCGAGGCCACTGCAGAACTGCAGATAAATTGTCAGGATCCATGGAGAACCCTGCAAACGGAGATAACATAACCTAGGAAGGTTACTTGAGTCTGATGGAACTCACATTTTCTCGAGTTTACAAAACAGGCCATTCTCACGTAGTCTCTGAAGAACCCGTGTAACATCAGAACGATGAGCCTCAAGTGTGGGTGAGTGTATGAGATGTCGTCTAAGTGCACCACAACATACTGTTGCAAACATATCTCGTACGACATCATTATAAGTTCCTGAAAAACAGCAGGAGCATTACATAGGCCCAAAGGGCCTTACAAGATAATCATAATGCCCACTCCTGGTGTTTAAATGCTGTTTTCCATTTGTGGCCCACCCTTAATCCTAACACTCCTCTCAAATCAAGTTTTAGTAAAGACCGTAGCTCCCTTGAGGCGGTCAAAGAGTTCTGTAAATGAGCGTAATAGGGTAAGCATTCTTAATGGTAAGACGATTAAGACCCCTATAATCAATGCATGGTCTTAACTCGCCACCCTTTATCTTCACAAAGAAGAAGCCAGCCCCTGCAGGAGAGCAGGATTTGCGGATGCTCCCCGCGACCAGAGCATCGGCAACATTACTCCCTCCATAGCACAATTCTTCTACAACAGACAGAGGGTAAACCCAGCCCTGAGGAGGAATGGTTGCAGTCTATGGCACAATCGTAAGACCTGTGAGGGAGGCAACGTACCAGCAACGCACCTTGTCAAAAACGTCTAGGAACTCTCGGTACTCCTCTGCACAAGTGCACAAGACTTTAACTGGTTTCCGAAGACAAGTGGAAATACATTGCGGGGACAACGACAAAATTTCGGATCTGCACCAGTCGAGACTGGGATTGTGCTTTTAGAGCCAGGGATAACCCAGAACAACCGGAAAATGCGGAGAGTTTATCACCTGGAACTGGAGGGTTTCAAAATGGAGAGCCCAGCAGGCATGGACAAAGGAGCAGTTTCGTGAGTAACGAGTGCGGGCTGAAGGGGCCTACCATCAATGGCCTCAATAGCAAGCGGAACAGACCGAGGCAAAACAGGAATGGAGTGCTTTGATACAAAAGCACTGTGAATGAAATAGCCCGCAGCACCGGAGTCAACAAGAGCCTGAGTGACTATGGAGGAGTCCACCCAGGAAAGGACAATTGTGACCAAAGGTTTCTCCTTAAGCGGTTCCAGGGACGAGGATAGACCACCCAAGCTCTGCCCCCGACAGGACCTTAGTTGTGAGCGTTTCCCGGCCGTGTAGGACAAGACTTCAAAAGGTGGCCCTGTAACCCACAATAGAGGCAAAGCCCCTCCCCCCTAAAGGCCCTCTCCACCGCAGAGAGATGCATGAATCCCAACTAGGTACCTGGCGACTCGGGACCAGGAGGCATGGGAGGAGAGGGAGGCGATGGGTGGGAACGAACACGTAGGAGACAACTGAACAGGAGGCTTCTGCAAGCGCTCCTTGAAAGAGGCCTCTCTCTGAGTCTGATGTCAAGTAGGATAAAAAAAAGACACCAATGCCTCGAGATCCTCAGGTAAATCTCTGGCAGCAACTTTGTCTTTAATTGTATCAGAAACCCAATGAAAGAAGGCACCCAACAAGGGCTTTCGTTGTTCCAACCATACTCTGTGGGCAAGCGTACGGAACTCAATAGCATACTGAGCAACAGATCTTGTACTTTGCTGAATGGACATGAGACGTTTAGCAGCAGAGGAGGAGCGAGCCTGAAACATCAACTACCTTCGAAAGGAGGAAGCCACAATTCAGGGTAATTTGAAATCACAGTTTATTAGTCTCCCACAAGGGAATTAGCCCAGGCAAGAGCTGTGTCAGAGAGTAACGAGATGAGAAATCCCACCTTAGCTCTGGTCAGAAGGGAACGCCTGAGTAACATCTCAAAGTAAATGCCCACCTGGTTCAAAAAACCTTCTGCCCTGAATAGGATCGCCTCCATATCGCTGAGGTAGAGGTGAAGAACCGACATGCACCTGGTAGGCATAGGTGCAGCAGCAGAAACATGAGCATCCATACCTTTGCGGGACACTTTGGTCCAAATGTGCAGTGCAGGTCAGCAGGGTTTGCCAGGGCTAGTGCAATTGATCAAGCGGTGATCCTGTACATCCATCCTGGAAATTATGGCAGGTAAAGGTGGATTATTAGCACCATTCATGATTAATGGCTTTGCGTAATGTCAGGGTGCCAGGAATCAGACTGAGATGAGAAGTGCAAAAATAATCACACCTTTATTAATAGCAAAAAATAATAAAAAAGTCCATAAGTCAAATAACAAGCCAGGAGTCAAAACCAGAGCTGGTAGTCAGACGAGCCGAGTCAGGAGCCAAAGGCAAATAGTCAAGACGAGCCGAATCAGGGAAAAAGGGAAACAGCAGAGTCAGGTACAAGCCAGGGATTCAGGAACCAGGAAGGACGCTCAGGCAGCCAGTGTAATACACAGGAACTCTCAAAAAAAACATGGTCTGAGACAACACAAAGGCAAAGCATACTGAACAGAGGTCCTTTAAATATAAGTGATGACATCACAATTCTGAGACTGCATCATGCCTCATACGGATGATGCACACCAATCTGGACATAAAAGGAAGTGCAGGGAAATGAGCAGAATCCCCACAATGCACCATAGTCAGCAAGAGAGGTGAGTAAAATGGCTGGCCAGCATCACATGGCAAACAAAACAGGAAAAAACCCTGACAGGCTTCTATGGAGCAGATTTGTAAGTGTGCCTACATGGTCATCCCTTACATACTTTTGCTAAATTTACAAATTTTTATGTTATTGCTTCGGCGGAAGCAGCTTTTGGGAGAAAGGTTCTGCAGGCTGTGGGTGCCCTCAGTATAGGGTCCACATCCCTTTACCCTCCCGATTTCTTCATTCAGTGTCCTCTAAAGCTTGGGTATTTATTCCACAAGTGATGAATGAAGCAGTGGGACTCTCCTTCCCTTTAGATGGAAAACATATATTATGCGTATCTGATAATATCCTTTTTTCATCGTGGGGAGGAGAGTCCACTGCACCCGCCTGTTCTCCGGTGGGCGGAGCCAAATTTATTTGTGTTCTTCTGGGCACCATTTATACCCTGATAATTTCTCCTACTGTTCCTTGTTCCCTTGGCAGAATGACTGGGGGATGAGGGGAGTGGGGGAGGTATTTAATCTTTTGACTGGGGTGTCTTTGCCTCCTCCTGGTGGCCAGGTTCTTAATTCCCACAAGTGATGAATGAAGCAGTGGACTCTCCTTCCTATGAAGCAAAATAAATTATCAGGTAATATAATTTATGTTTTTATCGGGAGTGGTTACAAGATGTCCCAGATCCTTGGGCTGTGGGCATTGTTTACTCAGGGCTACTTGGAGTCTTAACCTTGTTCTTAAGGTTTTGCAAGCAGACTCCGTTTGAGCCAATGCGATTCCATAGATGTTAAATTATCTTTGAAGGTTTTTTTTGTTGCTATTTTTCCTTGCAAGGAGAGTTTGGGAAATCTCGTATTTACAGTATGATTCTCCTTACCCTTATCTTTCATGCGGATAAGGTGGTCCTACACACTAGGTTGGGTTTTCTTCCTAAGGTGGTTTCAGTTAGGAATATTAATCAAGAAATTGTTGTTTCCTTCTCTCTGTCCCAATCCTTCTTCTCATAAGGAGCGTCTGTTGCACAACTTAGATGTAGTGCGTGGCTTTAAAATTCTATTTACAGGCGACTAAGGGTTTTCACAGTCCTCTGCCATTTTGTTTGTTTCTCAGGAAAGGGTAAGGGTCAGAAGGCTACTGCTACTTCTGTTTCCTTTTGGTTGAGAAGTAGGACAGCAGCCTCTTGAGAGAGTTACAAGCTCATTCCACTAGGGCTGTGTATCTTCTTGAGCTTTCAAAAATGAAGCTTCTGTGGAACAGATTTGCAAGGCTGCAACTTGATCCTCTCTGCACCAATTTTTTAAATTTTTAAATTTGATACTTTTGCCTCGGCTGAGGCCTCTTTTGGGACGAAAGGTTCTTCAAGCGGTGGTGCCTTCTGTTTAGGTCTACCTGTCTTGTTCCTCTCCCTGGTCATTTTTATCCTCTAGCTTGGGTATTGGTTCCCAACAGTAATTGAGGACATTGTGGACTCACCATATCTTATGAAAGAAAACAAAACTTATGCTTACCTGATAAATTTATTTATTTCCGGATATGGTAAGTCCGCGACCCCACCCTTATATTTAAAGGGACAGTATACTGGTAAAATAGTTTTTCCCTTAATGTGTTTTAAAATTGCTTTTTTTAACCAACTGCAGAGTAAAAAATGGATGAAAATTAGCTTTTTTAAGGCTTATTTGTGTATATTAATGCTCTGATTTTTGTGTTTTGAAGCCACAACCTTATAAAATGGATTGAGCTTGTAGGTATAATCAGATCTTATTACTGTATCACATTGTGCACATATACCTGCTTCTTTATCTTATATCTGTCCTTAAAACAATGCACCAGTACTTTGAGAGAACAATGGAAAAATCAACATTTTATTACCTTATCTCTGCTTTATCACACTGGGAGTGTAATTTCTTCTGCTGGCTGTGTTTACAAAGCTTATCTATGCTGGTACGCGCGGCCACAAACTTTCAGAATAGGTGGGGATACCACATGCTAAATTAACAATTTAAAATGCCAATATAAGGGTAAAGGAGCTACATTGTAAACAATTTAATACACTCCAGCAGGTAAAGTGGATCATTAGGAACAAATTAAAGGGGAGAAATTTTTGAGTAAACTGTCCCTTTAAGACGGTTATTTTTGACTAAACCTCAGGCACCTCTACACCTTTGTGTTATTTCCTTTTTCCATTTCCCTTTGTTGGAATGACTGGGGATTATAGTTATAGGGGAGTGATACTTAACCAGCTTTGCTGTGGTGCTCTTTGCTGCCTCCTGCTGGCCAGAAAGATATTCCCACTAGTAATTGATGACGTGTGGACTCATTATATCCGGAAAGAAATCCATTTATCAGGTAAGCATAAATTTTGTTTTTTTATGTTTCCTCCGATCTTTCTTCTTCCTAGAGAGATGGCACGAATAACGAAAGCAATGTTGGACAATATCTTTAAGCTTAAAGAGTTTCTCAGTAGCAACATTTGGGAAGCAGAGAGTTATGGGACTTATGGTGCTTTAACCTTAAAGGGACAGTTAACCCTTAATGTTTCTCCCTTAGTTTGTTCTCAATTATCCATTTTACCATGACTGAGTGTATTAAATTGTTAACAAATAGCTTGTATACATTTGAAATATTTGATTTAGCTTGTGGTATCCCTACCTAAACTGAAAGTTTCTATACTTTAGTATAGGCTATTGACTAGTTATTTAAACACAACCAGCAGAAGAAATTACACTCCAGTGTAGGAGAAGATAATTAAATTTTTGTGGTAAAGTGTAGGGATTTGGTATACAGACAGATATAAGATAAAGAAGCAGGTGTGTGTACAGAAATATATATAATGACAATGAGATCTGCTTTTTACCTGCAAGCTTAACCAATTTTAAATAGTTTCAAAGAACAAACCCTTGCTATTCATATACACAAATAAACCTAAAGAAGCAATGTATAATTACATTTTTATAACTAGTTATTTGTAATACAATAAGGGAAAAACTATTTTACAGTACACTGTTCTGATTTTTATATATGCATTTCAGACTACATACACACGACTAGGTACATACTATAAATACATTACACAAATAATAAACACCTGGAAGATGGGGTGATGAATAAAATGTTATATTTGTAAATTAAAGCACAAATCGGATAATTGAAGTAATACACATACATTGCATCTTAAATTCGCTAAATACTTTTCTGGGAGATAATGTGTGCAGACTTGATTGAAATATTAAATTATTCTATAGGGATAAATTAAGAGGTCTGATATAAATGACTATCCTCCAAACTCATTCCAAATGTTGAGTCATATTATTTGCACCCACCAACTTTGTTTGCAAACTAGTGACATCCATGGGGACGGCTTTTTTATATTTCTATATGTTTTCTTTATAAGTAATGAATTTGTATAGACATATAAGTTGCAAATCAACTTAAAATCCTTATCAAGCTTCACAGTAAAGTACTACTTGAAAAAAAAGTCTGTTCCCTCTTTTGAAATCATTTAGCGTACTAGTATAGGTCATCAATTAAGACTGGACTTTTAACCAGGATAGCCCAAACCCAGAAAACCTACTTTGTCTAGTGGTTATAAGAATTTTTCTACTGGCACTTTTATTTTTGCTTGTTGGGAGCCACCCTTCAGCCTGAGATTGCCTTACCCCATAAAGCATTTAGCTGTTTTTTTTTTTTTTTTCAATTCAGCTAATGTTTAGATAATTAGGGGCTTTACATAGTGCAGAGATTGTAAAGAACTAGTTTGTTCACCGACAGTGACCATTGTGAGTCACAGTATTCCACACAACCACAGTGATGTCTTGGAGCAGTCAATTATTTTTAGAATTGTATAGCGTATAATATACTCCGACATTTTAGAACGACACCTAAAAAAAAAAATCCAAAAGTTTTTGACTACGTATGATGTACTGATTAATACATTGATTATTTTATAATAATTTAAGGTGTAAGAATATGTTAATCAACATAATTAAAATAGCTCATATCCATTTATCACCTTGTTTATTTCATTACAGACAAGTGTTTGTGAATTACATTGACCGAAGGCCAATATAGAAAAAGGGGATCAGCTGTTTTTTGGTCGTGTTTGAATGGAAAGATCCTTATATTCAAGAAATTCAAGATGTAAGTATATTTTTCTAAATAAATAATAACATTATGTAACAACACCTGTCCTTATGGCACAACCAGAATTTAATTGAGAGGAGGTATGATTTGGCAGCAGGTTACAGTGTCTCTAGAGTAGATCAACAGAAAGTTCAATTACTCCACAGCACCAAGAGATTAAGCAATTTTCTATTATTGTCTTACAACATCAGACAGATATGAATATGCAACGTTTCTGGACCTTAGTCCCTTAATCATGCGTATCTAGAGTAGATCAGACCTACAGTAAGGGAAAGATAAAGTGATTCTCGGTGGCAGGTATAATCTATTATTTTCCCTTCAACAAATACATTTTCATGGTGAGAAAAGAGCAAATTAATTGTCTTTTAATTTTAATCTTATGTATTAATATATTCAGGCACTAGAGGGGTTTGTTTCCTTTTGCCTTTATTATTATTTATTATTATTATTATTATACTTTATTTATGAAGCGCCCATCATATTCTGCAGCGCTGTCCATGGATACAGATCATTTAAATAAAACAATAGTATAAAACTTCTAAGACTAAGAGACAGGACAGAATTTACAAACACATACAGGAGGAATCGAGGGCCCTATTCCCATGGGAACTTACAATCTAGAAGGGTAGGAGGTTGAGAAACAGGAGGTGAGGACTGCAAGATTGAGAAAGATGTTAATGCAGAGTTAGAGTGAGGGAAATGTTGTTAGATAAAAGAGATATTATTGAGTTGGATGTAGGCTTCCAGAACAGAAAAGTCTTCAGGGAGCATTAAAGGATGAAAGATTTGGGGCAAAGTCCTGACAGCACGAGGGAGAGTGTTCCAGAGGGTAGGTGCTGCACGACAGAAGTCCTGCAGTCTAGCATGAGAGGAGGTGATAGTCTCAGAAGCAAGGAGCAGGTCATTGTTGGATCTTAGTGGGGGCGGGGCTGGAGGTATACTTGTTGATTAGAGAGGATAGGTAGAGGGGAGCGAGTTGGTGAGTGCTTTTGTGAGAATTTGAATTTAATTCTGCTGTTGTATGGGGGAGCCAATGAAGGGGAGTCGCAGGGAGGTCAGCAGATACAGGTGGATCAGCCTGGCAGAGGCATTTAGGATGGGATTGAAGAGGGGAGGAGGCGTGGAAAGAGGAAGGCCAGTAAGTAGGTTATTGGCAGTAGTCAAGTCGGGAAATAACAAGGGAGTGCATTATTTGCTTTGTGGTGTTAGCGCACAGAAAAGGTTGAATCTTGGAAATGTTGCGTAGATGGTTGCGGCAGGATGTAGAAAGCGATTGGATATGGGGGGGGGAAGATTTGAGTCAAGTGTAACTCCAAGGCAGTGAACTTGGGGCGATAGGGGAAAATGGTGATGCCGTCAACAGGGGATAGAGAAGTCACAGGGTCAGCGTAGAGCTTAAAGGGGGGGATAAGAAGGAGCTCAGTCTTAGACATTTTAATCTTTAGGTGGTGAGAGGGCCATCCAGAAGAAATACCACATAAGCAGTTGCTGACATGAGAAAGGACAGAGGGAGAGAGAGCAGGGGTGGAGAGGTAGATCTGGGGTGTCATCATCATAGAGGTGATATTTGAAGCCGTAACAGTTGATAAGTTTACCCAGAGAAGAAATATAAATGGAGAAGAGTAGAGGACCCAGAACAGATCCTTGAGGTACTCCAACAGACAGAGGCATTAGAGAGGAGGAGTCATTGGCAAAGTGACACAGAAAAAGACCTGTGAGAAAGATAAGAGTGAAACCAGGAAAGAGCAGCGCCACAGAGGCAAAAGAGCTAAGGGTCTGTAGGAGGAGGGGGTGGTCAACTGTGTCAAAGGGCAGCTTAGAGGTCAAGTAGGATGAGTATGGAGTAGTGGCCAATATTTTTAGCAGAGGAAGATCATTCATAACCTTGGTAAGGGCAGGTCTCAGTGAGTGTTTGGGCGGAATCCGGATTGCAGGGGGTCAAGCAAGGAGTTGGCGGGGCAGAGAGTGGTTAGGCGATTGTAAACTAGTTTTTCAAGGAGTTTTGATGTTAGTGGGAGCAGTGATATCGAGCGGTAGCTTTCAGGAGAATTAGGGTCAAGGGAGGGTTTTTGAGTATGGGAGTGACTATATGCATGTTTGAAAGAAGATGGGAATGTGCCGGTAGAAAGAGATAGGTTGAAGATGTGTGTAAGAGCAGGAGTGAGGGGTAGAAGATAGGGGAGGGTATTCGATTGGAAGGTATAGGGTCGAGTGGGCTGGTAGTGAGGCGATGAGGAAGATAGCAAGGAGGGAAACTTCATTCTCAGTGGCTGAATGGAGGATGCAGGAGGGGTGGCAGAGGGAGTAGCAGAGCCCGTTGATGGAGTATTGCAGGTTGGTGTTGGGATGTTGCTCCGGATAGAATGTGTTTTGTTTAAAAAGTAGTCTGCCAAGTCTTGAGCACTAAAGACAGATGAGGGGGGTGAGCAGGAAGGTAGGGGAGAGAGTTAAAGGTGGAGAAGAGTCGTTTTAGGGTTTGAGGAAAGAGTAGATATAAGGGAGGAGAAGTAGGTTTGCTTGGCTAAGTGTACGGCAACAAGTGTATGAATGAAACATAAACTTATAGTGTATGAAGTCAGGTTCAGAGTGAGTTTTCCTCCAGACACGCTTCAGCAGTACGGGAGCATTTTTGCAAATAGCGTGTTTGCTGAGAGTGCCAGGGCTGCAACTGACGGCGTGATGTTTTGCGCAGCTGGGGAAGGGCAAGTGTGTCTAGTGCAGAGGAGAGAGTTTTGTTATAGTGGGATGTTGCGAGATCAGGGCAGGTTATAGTGGAAGTGAGAGGGAGGAGATCTTGAATAGTTTTTGAAAATTGGATCGGATCCACAGCATGAAGATTTCTACAGCTGCGGGGGCGGGATGGCGGAGTTGGTGACCAGGTGATGGTCTGAAATGGGAAAGGGGCGACAGGTGAGGTCAGATATAGAACAGAGGTAGGAAAATACCAGGTTGATGCAGTGTCCATCACGATGGGTAGGAATAGGGTAGATTGTGAGAGACCGAAGGAGGATGTAAGTGAAAGAAGTTTAGAGGCAGCAGGGGCAGATGGGTTGTCAATGGGAATATTGGGGTTGGTATATTTGTAGAGAGAAAGAGAGGAAGCCAGGTGGCAAAGTTGTCAAGGAAATGGGAGGTAGGTGGTCCGGAGGGGCGGATAGATGACTGCCACTATTGGGCGGGAGAGAGGGGGGAGAACAGGTGAATACAGTGGACTTCAAAGGAAGAGAAGGAGAGAGATGGGATTGGAGGTAGGTACTGATAAGTGCAAGAGGGGGAGAGCAGGATCCCAACATCACCGCCACGTTTCTCACCTGGCCTAGGGGTATGGCTAAAGTGAAGACCACCATGTGTGAGAGCAGCAGTGGAAACTGTGTCAGAAGGAGGTAGCCAGGTTTCGGTATTTGCTAAAAGGGTGAAAGAATTTGAAATAAACAGGGTCATGAATGGTTGTAAGTTTATTACAGACAAAGCGAGAGTTCCATAGTGCGCAAGTGAAAGGAGTGTGTGCGTATGGGATGCATTTGATGGAGATGAGGTTATGTGTGTTGCTTTTATTAAAGTTACTATAAGGAGTGCGTGATTGGGTAATGGTGGGAATGAGTGTGGGCCCAGGATTTGGAGAGATGTCACCTGATACTAATAGCAGCAAGATGGAAAGTAAGAGTAGGTGAGAATGAGATTTATAGCAGTGGGGGCATTTCTGTGAGGTGGTGCAGTTAGTGACATAGATTTTAAAATAGAAAGTAGTTCATGAGAGCTAAGGTAAGGAGAGGAAAGGAGAGAGGGGCCAATATAACTGCCTGTGGAGAAGGGTAAGGTATTAGCATGTGAGCATGCCTCTGGAGTAGGCATGAGGCTGTTAAAAGGAAAAGTAGTTCTGAAAACATAGCAGAATTTCAAGTGCAATTTTTTTGTTTTAAATAGAAAAAAATTTAACTTGCCTCAAATCTTCTTCAAATCTTGTTCTTGTTTATGAAATAAGTAGAAACCTTATCATAAATCTTATAAATCTGGTTTAAAGCTAGATATAGGGTATTTTGCACAGATTAAGAAAGAGCTGTTGATATCTCAGAGGTACCACCCTTTCTGCTTACCCTGTTTTCAAAGTGACCATGTAGGCAAAGGTAAGATGGCATATTGGTAGTTGGTCTGGATCTTCCAATTGTGCATCAGTGTTTTGTCCATATACCTTTACTATTCTTTTTCCAATTTTCCCTGGATGGACGGACTGATGATAGGTAATCTCCTTCTCAATTGTTCACCTTCCCAGAATGTGAAAGGCCAATAGGGAGTAGTGGTTTTCCTCTGCCCAAGGAAATGTGAGATACCTCTCGCATAGCTAAGGGGACTTTGAGTCCCTCTCTGATGATTGATGTACTCAGTTGGCAGTGATGTTGTCTCACTGGAATCAAACAATTTTTTCCCTGTTTGAGAAGGGGGCCAAGATTGAAGGGCCAGAAGAGTCGCACAAAGTTCTAGGGTGTTGATTGGTAACCTCACTTCCATAGTGGACAATATTCCCTATGCCTTTCGAGACTCCGAAACAGGGGCCCCAACCATCAGAATTGTGTCCGTAGTGACTACGGTCCAGGTAGGCCAAAGAAAAGAAGCTCCAAGGGTCAAATAGGGACTTTCCCTCCACTATAAGAGACATTGTTTAAATGAAGAACTGAGCTCTATCTGCTTTTCCAGATGGAAACAATCTTTTGAAGCATGGACAATTGGAGAGGACGAAGATGAAAGTGAGTGAAAGATACCGAGTCTGATGCTGCTACCCATAAGACCATATGAGTCCATGTATATATGTATGTATGTGTTATATATATATATATATATATATATGTGTGTGTGTGTGTGTGTGTGTATAATATATATATATATATATGTGTGTGTGTGTGTGTTCACGTGTGTGTGTGTATATATTTATATATATATATATATATATAATATATATAGTGTGTGTGTGTGTGTGTATATATATATATATATATATATAATATATGTGGTGTGTGTATTATTTATACTGTATATATATATATATATATATATATAGTGTGTAAGTGTATGTATATACTGTATATATATATATATATATATATATATATATATATAGTGTGTATGTTGTGTATATATATTATCTTTATGGTTATACCTGTGCATCAAACAGGATTTTGACTTTTAGCTAACTCTATGTACACAATTGCATAGTTATTAATATTTCACAATTTTGGTTGAGAGCTCTCAGAGGGGAATTGTAATCATAATGCACTATGATAGTAGTTTGAATTCATCCTTATATGGTATATATAGATTTGCCTTTTGGAACTCCAATAAATGCTTGATCTTATGCTCCTTTTTGTGCAGTGTATTGGCTATGAACTTATAGTCATATTGTTGAAAGGAAGCTTTTTCATTATTTAGGCAGTATATCCACATATTTCTTTAGGGATTAGTTATTGCTGGATAGGAATTGCAAATCTCTTTTTTATTCTTAAATATATATATTATATAAATAGATATATATATATAAAACATGGAAGGGAACTGCACTCCAAGACCGGATCAGGTTACACATCCTGTGACTCAGCAACATACCAGCCCTGGGTGCTAAATAGCACTCTCCAAAAAAGCTGTGATGTCACCAAAACCTATGGCAGTTAACCCCAGTCCGGAATGGGTGCAAGAAACAAGGGGATACAAACAAAAAGTAATACAACACATAGAAACACCCAGCACTCACCAGCTAGCTCACAGCTAGATAAAATCACAATCGAAAGGTTAGTTACCGCATCTGGCCCAAATGGGAAAGCTCAGGCACCCACGTCAAGGTCCTTTCCACTGCCTGAGTCCCTACACACAGCCACACCATCATGCAAGCTCACAAAGCCAAACAGACTGAGAACAAAGAAGGGGTGCACAGGTGGATGTAATCACCCAGAGAAAATACAAAACATGGAAGGGAACTGCACTCCAAGACCGGATCAGGTACCATCCTGTGATTCAGCAACATCCAACCCTGGGTGCTAAATAGCACTCCAAAAAAAGCTGTAATGTCACCCATCTTAGCTGTGAGCTAGCTGGTGAGTGCTGGGTGTTTCTATGTGTTGTATTACTTTTTGTTTGTAATCCCCCTTGTTTCTTGCACCAATTCCGGACTGGGGTTAACTGCCTGTGGCTCTGGTGACATGACAGCTTTCTCCAACATTGGTGTGTCCGGTCCACGGCGTCATCCTTACTTGTGGGATATCTCTTCCCCAACAGGAAATGACAAAGAGTCCCAACAAAGCTGGCCACATAGTCCCTCCCAGGCTCCGCCCACCCCAGTCATTCTCTTTGCCGTTGCACAGGCAACATCTCCACGGAGATGGTTAAGAGTATGTGGTGTTTAGTTGTAGTTTATTTATTCTACTATCAAGAGTTTGTTATTTAAAATAGTGCTGGTATGTACTATTTACTCTGAAACAGAAAAAGATGAAGATTTCTGTTTGTGAGAGGAAGATGATTTTAGCAGACAGTAACTAAAATCGATTGCTGTTTCCACATAGGACTGTTGAGATGAAGTAACTTCAGTTGGGGGAAACAGTAATCAGACTTTTCTGCTTAAGGTATGACTAGCCATAATTCTAACAAGACTGTGTAATGCTGGAAGGCTGTCACTTCCCCTCATGGGGACCGGTAAGGCATTTTCTTAGCCTCAAACAGAATAAAGGGCTTAATATGGGCTATAAAACTGGTAGACACTTTTATGGGGGAAAATCGATTGCTTTATTTGAACATTTTATACATGTTTATGCTGATAATTCACACTTATAAACTTGGGGAACGTTTTTTAACGTCAGGCACTATGTTAGACACCTTTTCCAGTCAGGAAGGGCCTTCCCAGTTGTAGGCTGAGCCTCATTTTCGCGCCATTACTGCGCAGATTGTTTTTGAGAGCAAGACATGCAGATGCATGTGTGAGGACCTGAGAGTAGTTGGAAAAGTTCCTAGAAGGCGTCATTTGGTATCGTATTCCCCTCTGGGCTTGGTAAAGTCACAGCAAAGGCTGTAGCTGGGACTGTATAGGGGTTAAATCTGTAACCGGCTCCGGTTTCGTTATTTTAAGGGTTAAAGCTCTGAAAATTGGCGTGCAATACTTTTAAGGCTTTAAGACACTGTGGTGAAATTTTGGTAAATTTTGAACAATTCCTTCATATTTTTTCACATATTCAGTAATAAAGTGTGCTCTGTTTAAAATTTAAAGAGACAGTAACGGTTTTGTTTTTAAAACGTTTTTTGTGCTTTATTGACAAGTTTAAGCCTGTTTAACATGTCTGTGCCTTCAGATAAGCTATGTTCTATATGTATGAAAGTCAATGTGTCTCCCCCTTCAAAATTGTGTGATAATTGTGCCATAGCGTCCAAACAATGTAAGGACAATACTGTCACAGATAATGAAGTTGCCCAAGATGATTCATCAGATGAAGGGAGTAGACATGGTTCTACATCATCTCCTTCTGTGTCTATACCAGTTTTGCCCACGCAGGAGGCCCCTAGTACTTCTAGCGCGCCAATGCTTATTACCATGCAACAATTGACTGCTGTAATGGATAACTCCATAGCAAATATTTTATCCAAAATGCCTGCATATCAGAGAAAGCACGATTGCTCTGTTTTAAACACTGAAGAGCAGCAGGGCGCTGATGATAATTGTTCTGTCATACCCTCACACCAATCTGAAGGGGCCATGAGGGAGGTTTTGTCAGATGGGGAAATTTCAGATTCAGGAAAAATTTCTCAACAGGCTGAACCTGATGTTGTGACATTTAAATTTAAATTAGAACATCTCCGCGCACTGCTTAAGGAGGTGTTATCTACTCTGGTTGATTGTGACAACTTGGTCATTCCAGAAAAATTATGCAAGATGGACAAGTTCCTAGAGGTTCCGGTGCACCCCGACGCTTTTCCTATACCCAAGCGGGTGGCGGACATAGTGAATAAGGAGTGGGAGAAGCCCGGCATACCTTTTGTTCCCCCTCCTATATTTAAGAAATTATTTCCTATGGTCGACCCCAGGAAGGACTTATGGCAGACAGTCCCTAAGGTCGAGGGGGCAGTTTCTACTCTAAACAAGCGCACTACTATTCCTATCAAGGATAGTTGTGCTTTCAAAGATCCTATGGATAAAAAATTGGAGGGTTTGCTTAAAAAGATTTTTGTACAGCAAGGTTACCTTCTACAACCCATTTCGTGCATTGTTCCTGTCACTACAGCAGCGTGGTTCTGGTTCGAGGAACTAGAAAAGTCGCTCAGTAGAGAGACTCCATATGAGGAGGTTATGGACAGAGTTCACGCACTTAAGTTGGCTAACTCTTTTATTTTAGATGCCGCTTTGCAATTAGCTAGATTAGCGGCGAAAAATTCAGGGTTTGCAATTGTGGCGCGCAGAGCGCTTTGGCTAAAGTCTTGGTCAGCGGATGTATCATCCAAGACAAAATTGCTTAACATCCCCTTCAAGGGTAAAACTCTCTTTGGACCAGAATTGAAAGAGATTATCTCAGACATCACTGGGGGAAAGGGCCACGCCCTCCCACAAGATAGGCCTTTCAAGGCCAAGAATAAGTCTAATTTTCGTTCCTTTCGTAATTTCAGGAACGGACCGGCCTCTAATTCTGCATCCTCTAAGCAAGAGGGTAATGCCTCACAGTCCAAACCAGCCTGGAAACCGATGCAAGGCTGGAACAAGGGTAAGCAGACCAAGAAGCCTGCTACCGCTAACAAAACAGCATGAAGGAGTAGCCCCCGATCCGGGACCGGATCTAGTGGGGGGCAGACTTTCTCTCTTTGCTCAGGCTTGGGCAAGAGATGTTCAGCATCCCTGGACGCTAGAAATAGTTTCTCGGGGTTATCTTCTGGAATTCAAGGAACTACCTCCAAGGGGAAGGTTCCACATGTCTCACTTATCCTCAAACCAAATAAAGAGACAGGCGTTCTTACATTGTGTAGAAGACCTGTTAAAGATGGGAGTGATACACCCAGTTCCAATGACGGAACAAGGAATGGGATTTTACTCAAATCTGTTCGTAGTTCCCAAAAAAGAGGGAACCTTCAGACCAATTCTGGATTTAAAGATCCTAAACAAATTTCTCAGGGTACCATCGTTCAAAATGGAAACCATTCGAACGATTCTACCCACTATCCAGGAAGGTCAATTTATGACTACCGTGGATCTAAAGGATGCGTACCTACATATTCCTATCCACAAAGAACATCATCAGTTCCTAAGGTTCGCCTTTCTGGACAAACGTTACCAGTTTGTGGCCCTCCCATTCGGATTAGCCACTGCTCCAAGGATTTTCACAAAGGTACTCGGGTCCCTTCTAGCGGTTCTAAGACCGAGGGGCATTGCAGTAGTACCATACTTGGACAACATTCTAATACAAGCGTCGTCCCTTTCAAAAGCAAAGGCTCATATAGACATCGTTCTGGCCTTTCTCAGATCTCACGGATGGAAGGTGAACATAGAAAAAAAGTTCTCTGTCTCCGTCAACAAGAGTTCCCTTCTTGGGAACAATAATAGATTCCTTAGAAATGAGGATTTTTCTGACAGATGTCAGAAAGTCAAAACTTCTAAGCGCTTGTCAAGTTCTTCATTCTGGTCCACGTCCTTCCATAGCTCAGTGCATTGAAGTAGTAGGGTTGATGGTTGCAGCAATGGACATAGTTCCTTTTGCGCGAATTCATCTAAGACCATTACAACTGTGCATGCTGAAACAGTGGAATGGGGACTATACAGACTTGTCTCCAGTGATTCAAGTAGATCAAAAGACCAGAGATTCACTCCGTTGGTGGCTAACCCTGGGCCACCTATCCCAGGGAATGAGCTTCCGCAGACCAGAGTGGGTCATTGTCACAACCGACGCCAGTCTAGTGGGCTGGGGCGCGGTCTGGGAATCCCTGAAAGCTCAGGGACTATGGTCTCGGGAAGAGTCTCTTCTCCCGATAAACATTCTGGAACTAAGAGCGATATTCAATGCTCTCAGGGCTTGGCCTCAGCTTGCAAAGGCCAGATTCATAAGATTCCAATCAGACAACATGACGACTGTTGCGTATATCAATCATCAGGGGGGAACAAGGAGTTCCCTGGCGATGAAAGAAGTGACCAAAATAATACAATGGGCGGAGGATCACTCCTGCCATCTATCTGCGATCCACATCCCAGGTGTGGAAAACTGGGAAGCGGATTATCTGAGTCGTCAGACATTCCATCCGGGGGAGTGGGAACTCCACCCGGAGATCTTTGCCCAGTTGACTCAATTATGGGGCATTCCAGACATGGATCTGATGGCGTCTCGTCAGAACTTCAAGGTTCCTTGCTACGGGTCCAGATCCAGGGATCCCAAGGCGACTCTAGTGGATGCACTAGTAGCACCTTGGACCTTCAACCTAGCTTATGTGTTTCCACCGTTTCCTCTCATTCCCAGGCTGGTAGCCAGGATCAAACAGGAGAGGGCCTCAGTGATCTTGATAGCTCCTGCGTGGCCACGCAGGACTTGGTATGCAGACCTGGTGAATATGTCATCGGTTCCACCATGGAAGCTACCTTTGAGACAGGACCTTCTTGTTCAGGGTCCATTCGAACATCCAAATCTGGTCTCCCTCCAGCTGACGGCTTGGAGATTGAACGCTTGATTCTATCAAAGCGTGGGTTTTCAGATTCTGTGATAGATACTCTGGTTCAGGCCAGAAAACCGGTAACTAGAAAGATTTACCATAAAATATGGAAAAGATATATCTGCTGGTGTGAATCCAAGGGATTCCCATGGAATAAGATAAAAATTACTAAGATTCTTTCCTTTCTGCAAGAAGGTTTGGATAAAGGATTATCTGCGAGTTCTCTAAAGGGACAGATTTCTGCTTTATCTGTCTTACTACACAAACGACTGGCAGCTGTGCCAGATGTTCAAGCATTTGTTCAGGCTCTGGTTAGGATCAAGCCTGTTTACAGACCTTTGACTCCTCCCTGGAGTTTAAATCTAGTTCTTTCAGTTCTTCAAGGGGTTCCGTTTGAACCTCTACATTCCATAGATATTAAGTTGTTATCTTGGAAAGTTTTGTTTTTGGTTGCTATTTCTTCTGCTAGAAGAGTTTCAGAGTTATCTGCTCTGCAGTGTTCTCCGCCCTATCTGGTGTTCCATGCAGATAAGGTGGTTTTGCGTACTAAGCCTGGTTTTCTTCCAAAGGTTGTTTCTAACAAAAATATTAACCAGGAGATAGTTGTACCTTCTTTGTGTCCGAATCCAGTTTCAAAGAAGGAACGTTTGTTACACAATTTGGACGTAGTCCGTGCTCTAAAAATTCTATTTAGAAGCTACAAAAGATTTCAGACAAACATCTTCTCTGTTTGTCGTCTATTCTGGTAAAAGGAGAGGTCAAAAAGCGACTTCTACCTCTCTTTCCTTTTGGCTTAAAAGCATCATCCGATTGGCTTACGAGACTGCCGGACGGCAGCCTCCTGAAAGAATCACAGCTCACTCCACTAGGGCTGTGGCTTCCACATGGGCGTTCAAGAACGAGGCTTCTGTTGATCAGATATGTAAGGCAGCGACTTGGTCTTCACTGCACACTTTTGCCAAATTTTACAAATTTGATACTTTTGCTTCTTCGGAGGCTATTTTTGGGAGAAAGGTTTTGCAAGCCGTGGTGCCTTCCGTTTAGGTAACCTGATTTGCTCCCTCCCTTCATCCGTGTCCTAAAGCTTTGGTATTGGTTCCCACAAGTAAGGATGACGCCGTGGACCGGACACACCAATGTTGGAGAAAACAGAATTTATGCTTACCTGATAAATTACTTTCTCCAACGGTGTGTCGGGTCCTCGGCCCGCCCTGGTTTTTTAATCAGGTCTGATGAATTATTTTCTCTAACTACAGTAACCACGGTACCATATGGTTTCTCCTATTTTTTCCTCCTGTCCGTCGGGCGAATGACTGGGGTGGGCGGAGCCTGGGAGGGACTATGTGGCCAGCTTTGCTGGGACTCTTTGCCATTTCCTGTTGGGGAAGAGATATTCCCTCAAGTAAGGATGACGCCGTGGACCGGACACACCATTGGAGAAAGTAATTTATCAGGTAAGCATAAATTCTGTTTTTTTTTGGAGTGCTATTTTATATATATATATGTGATGCTGTATTTACAGGAGTGATAACCCATGTTACGTTTTTGCCCCTGCACATAACCATACTATCTATGTAAGCACAGGTGTTCTATATCGTCATTGACATCCACAGTTAATTATGTCTATCTCTGAATGTCTTCTGATTGTTTTCCAGCTGCTAATCTAAGATTGGTTGAAGAATTACTTACAGCTTAGATGTTGCCAATTTTTACAATTAGACTTGTGCATTTCGCATTTGCTTTTTTGTTTTGATCCAGGTGTGTTGCCATAATTGGCCATTTGCACATGCTAAGTAGTGCTAATGGGATGCAGATCTGACACACCTGTGTTCACTCATTTGCACTTTGTGGGGTATATAGGAGGGTAAGTTTGATGTGTGTTGTATATGTATTTTTCTGTCTGAGGAAGGGGCTAAATACCCCGAAACGTCACAATAAAAAGAATAAACTTTGGATTTAATACCGGAGAGTGCCTGTCTATTTTTGAAGTGTATATATATATATATATATATATATATATATATATATATATATATATATATATATATTCATTCAGTAATATTTAGTTTGTAGCACAATTGGTTCTGGTACAGTTACTTACAGCTTTTCTCTGTGATGTGCTTATTGTTATATTCCGTTCAGTTGTTGCCCTTGTTTTGCATAAAGGGATGTTAAAACAAGCCAATTAGATTAATACTTTTCAATAAACACAAGGTTAGTGTGCAGTTTGGAATCTTTCTGTCTCTTAGAGCTATGACAGTAGTAGAACACCCTTCCTTTTGTATCACATTATGTTGTGTATTTAGTGCCATACTTGCTTTAATATGGAGCAATTTATTGCATATCAGGTCTCTGGACCACCTGTTGGGGTGAGCGCAGATTTATTGCTCAACTCAGCCTTGTTTCAATGCTTATTATGCAAAGCTGTACCTGTGTAAACTTCATCTAAGATGTGATATTTGTGTGCTTATTCTAATCCTAGACAAGGGGCGTCTATCTTTCATTCTTATGAGCAGGCTCTACTGGGCTATCTTTTAATTTCAAAGAATATATTCCTTCTGCTATGGATGAACTGATGGATGTCATGTATCCCCCCAGCCGAGGGTCTGCAATGGAGATGCTGGTTATTCAGTTTTTATACTGGTGCCTAAGGATTGTAACAAGCCAGGTGTACCTTTTGATCCTTCCACCAGATTTAAAGCTATGTTTCCTTTCCCAGTCCTAATTGGACAGCGCTATCTTCCCATTAGTCAGGTGGACTACTATTCCCTTAGAGGACAAACCTCCTTCAGAGACCCATTAGAACAGAGACTTGAAAGCTTCCATAGGCATTCCCTTTCAACTTGGGGTTATCTATCCTGCCCTCCTGTCATGTCTGTTTGATGCAATAATCCCTCTGTAGGTTTAGGATGCTTGGAAAAAATCCAGAATAAAGTAAAGTTGATTAAGGTTGTTGTGGACGAAGTGGTTTGCATAAAAGTGAAACGTGCTGCTATAGCTGTTCTAGCAAGGATTGCCTTATGGCTAAAGTCTTGGTCTGCTGACATTATTACTAAAAGCAGACTTCTATCTTTGCCCTTTTTATGTAAAATAGTTTTTGGGCCTGGCCTGGCCTGGATACTATTATAACCACTATTGCTCTGAGTAAGTTTGTTGCTACAGGATAGGAAAATCCAAGGACAAGGGACAAACTCCAGAATTACTTGTTCCTTTTGGGCTCTAAAAAGAGCCCCTGTCTCTTGTTCTATTCAAGCTGTCAGATCCCTGAAGTCTTCTTAGATATTGGTCTCCTGTTCCAAGAGTAACCAGGTAGGAGAACCACAAGAGGGCTATGTCACCGATACCGAAGGATTGGAGGGTTTAGAGCAAGAGAGTGTGGTCAACATCATCAAAGGCTGCAAACAGATCGAGAAGGATTACCAAAGGGAAGTGGCCTTTTCGATTTTGCTATAATTAGGTCATTAGTACCCTTAATGATTGCTGCCTTTGTGGAGTGTTGGGGCAAAATCCAGATCGCAATTTAATGTGAGGAAATGGGATAAATATATATTATATATATAATATATATACACAAGCCTTTCCAGAAGTTTTGAGGCAAGGGGGAGTAGGAAAATACGGCGGTAGTTGGATGGGGATGTGGGATCGAGAGAAGGATTTTGGGGGATAGGTATGACTAGTCCATGTTTAAGTGATAAGGGAAATATACTAGTGCTGAGGGAGAGATTGAAATTGTGTGATGACTGGAGTAAGAGTAGGAGAGAGGGAGGGCAGTAGTTGTGAAGTGATGGGTTTGAGGGGACAGGTAGTGAGATGAGAGGAAGATATAAGGGCAGAAACTTCTTCCTCAGTTACAGGCGCAAATTAGCTGAATTATTTGCCTTTTAGATGCTTGCGAACTGTGAAGGGGAGTTGAAGACTGGTAGCATGTTAATACAGAGATGATTTAGTTTCTGATGGAATTGATTTTGTTGTTGAAGTGGCTGGCAAAATCTTGAGCTGAGAGAAGTGGTTATAGGAGGAGGTGAGCAGAGAAGGGAATTATAAGTAGAGAACATATGTTTTGGGCTTGAAGAAAGAGTAGAGAAGTAATCCAGCTTAGAGAGGTTAAGGGAAGATTAATAGGAGTTCAAGGTAAACTTTTAGTAAAGAAAGTCCGCTAAACACAGAGATTTTCTCCATTGTTGCTCAGCAGTGCAGGAACATCTGCATAGGTAGCATGTCAGTGGATAATGCCAGGGCTGAGGATGAGTGCGTAATTTTCGAGCTATGGTAGGAGGTGCCAAGTTGTGAAGGACCGATGTAAGAGTAGAATTGTAGTGACAGATTGGTCAGGGCAGGAAAAGAAGTAGATAGAAGAGAGCAAAAGGGTTGAGAGAGTTTGAAAGTTGTTGCTGATCTAGTGACTTAATGCTTCTGTGAAGTTTGGCGTTATGGTTAGGAGGGAGAGTAGTAGTTAGTGCTGTGATGCAAGTGAGGAGATGATGGTCAGAAAGAGGAAAAGGGGAATTTGTGAAGTCAGAGACAGTGCATCGATGACTGAAAATCAGATCAAGGGAGTGTCCATCTTTGTGAGTGGGAGAGTCAGTTCATTGTGTCAGACTATAAGAGGAAGTGAGCTGAAGAGGTTTTGTTGCTACAGGGGCAGTGGGATTGTCAACAGGGAGGTTGAAGTTCCCAAGAATGAGGGCAGGGATGTCCAAGGAAATGATATAAGGTAGCCAGACCACAAAATTATCAAGAAATTGAGTTGAGGAGCCAGGGGGCTATATATAAGTGCAACATGTAGAGAGAGGGGAGAGAGGGGAGAGAATAAGGAAATCATGTGGGTTTCAAAGGAAGAAAATTTGAGGGAAGAGATTGGTTTATATTTGTTGAAAGATGCAGTGAGAGGAAAGTAAAATACCTACATTGCCTCCTTGTCTGTTTCCAGATCTAGGGATGTGGCTGAAGTGGAAAACCCCTTGTTATAATGCAGCAGGGGGAGGCTTTGTCAGGAAAGAGCCTGGTTTCTATGCGAGTCAGAAGGTTGAGTGAATGGGGATAGAGTGCACAAACAAAGGGGGTGTTGTTTTTAGATACAAAAGGAACTTGAGTAAGGTTTTAAGAGTTCTGGTTTCTAGGTCTATTGAACGGCACACATGGGTGGGTGATATTAGGAAGTTGTGGGGGGGACCAGGATTGGGGAAGATATCGCCAGCCGCTAGTATGAGCAAGAGGGAGAGTGACATAAAATGAGTTACAGATTTGCAGTATTGAGAGTGTCTTTGGGATGTGGTGCAGGGAGAAGATAGTTTAGGAATGTGTGAAGTTCATGAGCAAAACTGAGGTGAGGATAAAATAAATGTGCCCATGAATAATGCAGGTGTTAAGGGGGGGAATGAGTAAATTAATGATATAGTTTGTTTTATAGACAAGAGGTAGCAAAAATGAATTACTTGGGGATATGAAGTGGAGCAGAGCTCTGGAAAGTAAGGGTGTTACAGAAAATGTAATCCCACATGTAATGATTTCCTGAACTATCACTATAATGCAAGAAATGAATTATATCAGGTAGGTATACATTTTGCATATACAAGGTAAAGAAGATAAGTTTTTTTTTTAGTTACATGGATCTTTGAGGAAGCATAAACAGTACATTTTGGGCCAGATTATGAGTGAAGTGCAAAATCGTGCTGACATGAGCACAATATTTGTGTTCCACTTATAATTCCAACACACACAATTGTGCGCTGTATTTGCAGTGCAATGTGAAGTTGACCTCTCGTTCGCATTGCTAGGAAGCTATGCGCTCAATAGAGTGCGCTTCCATAGGCTCCAATGGGGGCTTAGTTTTTATGCCGTTAGACACTAGCACAGCGAAGAGGGTAAGTTGTGCAGCAGATGTAAATATATATGCTTATATACATTTATATTTATGTGTTAATCTGTGTATATATACACACATATTAAAACATAAATATATATACAGTATGTATATAAGCATATACATATTTACAGGGAAAACACAGTTCCCATAGACCGAAATTTAAAGGTGCCATTTGTTTTTATTCACCCCACACCCGCCACAGTTAACCACCCCATAAAACTGCTTAATGCTTTTATTAATTATAGAAGCAAACACTAAAGTTTGGGGCAATTGGGGCACTTTTAAAAAAATTGACCTCCGGTTAATTTTCGGAGAGTTAATTGCTATTGCGAGCTCGCAGTAGCAATAACCAGCCACTTGTAATGGCTGGTTAATTATCGCACGCCCGCAAACGGGCAAATATGCCCATTTGTGGCCGCAAGATAAATTAGAGCTCCACTTGTAATCTAGCCCTTTATGGGGAACCAAAAATAAAAAACAAATACTCCGCAAGAGTTTGGATTTTGACCATTCTTTTAACTAGTCATGCCCTTCAGTTGCTAGCACTAAGGTTACATGAAATAAATATTGACTTAGTGCTGCTTAGTAAATAAAGCCTGCAGCATAGACCTTCTTAGTATAATGTTTCCATTGTGGTGAAGAAAATTGACAAAAACTACAAAGCTATAGTTGCTGTAGACTTTACAATGTGCATATATAGAAGTTAATCTGTAAAATGCAGATTACTGTGAACTGTGATCCTGATGATTTGTATAATAGTAAGTATCATCATCTGCTTCTCATAGAACCTTGTTTCTCTGTACTAATTTTATTTATGTTTACAGATAATCACTGCCAACTCCTGGAGCATGATTGCTCCACTGTGTGGAGTTTTTTTGGTCTTATTTAAAGCTGCAGACTTTGCCAAACTCAGCATTAAGTGGATGATTAAAATCCGAAAGCGGCAAATGAAAAAAAGAGCCAGGGAATTGAACCACATCAGCTGAATTTGTACCAACCTGACTGACTTGCGGGAGCACTGGAAGAAAGAAAAAAACAGCATATTATGAGGACAGAATTGTCTTTAAATGCATAGGAACGCGATTTACACCATGCGTTTAAAGAGCCGATTTTAAATGTCACCTGCTATATCTTATAGAAGAAGCATTTTACGTGTCCAACTTAGTTTGCCTAACAAATTTCATTTTGTTCCGTTTATAAGGAGCTGTTCAGAATTAGTGCATTGCTGGCAATGCAGTAGAATAGATATAAACAAAGTTAGCAGAGATTCTTATCGTGCCGCATCCCTACATAACAGATAGTTGTTGCAATGCAAAAACAACGTATGAGTAAAAGATGCTCAGTTTAGTGTGCGTGAGGGATTGTGGGTATTCTATGATTTGCAACTTTATTGTTACTTCAGTGACATGCAGTAAAATGCATAAATAGAGGGAATGTAAGTATTTAATTATTTTAAATTAAAGGGATAGTCTAGTCAAAGTTAAACTTTCATGATTCAGATAGAGCATGCAATTTCTCTTGTTAAGTGTATCCAGTCCACGGATCATCCATTACTTATGGGATATTAACTCCTCCCCAACAGGAAGTGCAAGAGGATTCACCCAGCAGAGCTGCTATATAGCTCCTCCCCTAACTGCCATTACCAGTCATTCTCTTGCACCCAACGAATAGATAGGATGTGTGAGAGGACTGTGGTGATTATACTTAGTTTCATACCTTCAATCAAAAGTTTGTTATTTTATAATAGCACCGGAGTGTGTTATTCCTTCTCTGGTAGAATTTGAAGAAGAATCTACCTGAGTTTTTCTATGATTTTAGCCGGAGTAGTTAAGATCATATTGCTGTTTCTCGGCCATCTGATGAGAGGTAAACTTCAGATCAGGGGACAGCGGGCAGATTAATCTGCAAAGAGGTATGTAGCAGCTTATTATTTTCTGACAATGGAATTGATGAGAAAATTCTGCCATACCGATATAATGTAAACTCAGCCTTAAATGCAGTAGCAGCAACTGGTATCAGGCTGTCATGTATGTATATTTTACACTTCAGTATTCTGGGGAATGGCACTTCACTGGAATTATACTGTATGCATAAAACTTTAGCCTAATTTGCAGGGACTAGCAACAGGCTTTTTAATAACACTCAATTTATTAATGTTAAACGTTTTTTGCTGGCATGTAAAATCGTTTAATTTTCTGAGGTACTGGGTGAAAAAATGTTTTGGGCACTATTTTTTTTCCACTTGGCAGTCGTTTTATTTAATTTATGACAGTTTACTGATCTCTCTCACTGTTATGTGTGAGGGGGAGGGACCTTTTTTGGTGCTTTTGCTACGCATCAAAAAATTCAGTCAGAAGTTTATTGTCTTCCCTGCATGATCCGGTTCATCTCTACAGAACTCAGGGGTCTTCAAAACTTGTTTTGAGGGAGGTAATCACTCACAGCAGAGCTGTGAGATTGTAGTTGACTGTGATAAAAAAACGTTTATTTCTGTATTTTTTTTTTTTTTTCTGCTATCAGGGTTAGTTATCCTTTGCTAATGGGAGCAATCCTTTGCTAAAATTGTGTTTTTTACAAAGATTTGATGCTATAACTTTTCAGTTTATTAATTTTCAAATGTCATAACTTTTTCTGTGCTTCTTATAGGCACAGTACGTTTTCATATTATAGTAAATTACTTGAAAAGTATTTCCAAGTTGCTAGTTTATTTGCTAGTGTGTTAAACATGTCTGATTCAGAGGAAGATATCTGTGCTATATGTGCTAAAGCCAAAGTGGAGCCCAATAGAAATTTATGTACTAACTGTATTGATGCTACTTTAAATAAAAGTCAATCTGTACAAATTGAACATATTTCACCAAACAACGAGGGGAGAGTTATGCCGACTAACTCGCCTCACGTGTCAGTACCTGCATCTCCCGCTCGGGAGGTGCGTGATATTGTAGCGCCGAGTACATCTGGGCGGCCATTACAAATCACATTACAGGATATGGCTACTGTTATGACTGAAGTTTTGGCTAAATTACCAGAACTAAGAGGTAAGCGTGATCACTCTGGGGTGAGAACAGAGTGCGCTGATAATATTAGGGCCATGTCAGACACTGCGTCACAATTTGCAGAACATGAGGACGGAGAGCTTCATTCTGCGGGTGACGGTTCTGATCCAAACAGAACTGGATTCAGATATTTCAAATTTTAAATTTAAGCTGGAAAACCTCCGTGTATTACTAGGGGAGGTGTTAGCGGCTCTGAATGATTGTAACACAGTTGCAATACCAGAGAAAATGTGTAGGTTGGATAAATATTTTGCGGTACCGGCGAGTACTGACGTTTTTCCTATACCTAAGAGACTTACTGAAATTGTTACTAAGGAGTGGGATAGACCCGGTGTGCCGTTCTCACCCCCTCCGATATTTAGAAAGATGTTTCCAATAGACGCCACCACACGGGACTTATGGCAAACGGTCCCTAAGGTGGAGGGAGCAGTTTCTACTTTAGCTAAGCGTACCACTATCCCGGTGGAGGATAGCTGTGCCTTTTCAGATCCAATGGATAAAAAGTTAGAGGGTTACCTTAAGAAAATGTTTGTTCAACAAGGTTTTATATTGCAACCTCTTGCATGCATTGCGCCTGTCACGGCTGCAGGCAGCATTTTGGTTTGAGTCTCTGGAAGAGACACTTGAATCAGCTCCATTAGATGAGATTACGACAAGCTTAGAGTCCTTAAGCTAGCTAACTCATTTCATTTCAGAGGCCGTAGTACATTTAACTAAACTTACGGCTAAGAATTCAGGATTCGCCATTCAGGCACGCAGAGCACTGTGGCTAAAATCCTGGTCAGCTGACGTTACTTCTAAGTCTAAATTGCTTAATATACCTTTCAAAGGGCAGACCTTATTCGGGCCCGGTTTGAAAGAAATTATCGCTGACATTACAGGAGGTAAAGGGCCATGCCCTGCCTCAAGACAGAGCCAAAGCCTAAGGCTAGACAGTCTAATTTTCGTTCCTTTCGTAATTTCAAAGCAGGAGCAGCATCAACCTCCTCTGCACCAAAACAGGAAGGAGCTGTTGCTCGCTACAGACAAGGCTGGAGACCTAACCAGTCCTGGAACAAGGGCAAGCAGGCCAGGAAACCTGCTGCTGCCCCTAAGACAGCATGAATCGAGGGCCCCCGATCCGGGACCGGATCTAGTGGGGGGCAGACTTTCTCTCTTCGCCCAGGCTTGGGCAAGAGATGTCCAGGATCCCTGGGCGTTAGAGATCATATCTCAGGGATACCTTCTAGACTTCAAATTCTCTCCCCCAAGAGGGAGATTTCATCTGTCAAGGTTGTCAACAAACCAGATAAAGAAAGAGGCGTTTCTACGCTGCGTACAAGATCTTTTATTAATGGGAGTGATCCATCCGGTTCCGAGGTCGGAACAAGGACAAGGGTTTTACTCAAATCTGTTTGTGGTTCCCAAAAAAGAGGGAACTTTCAGGCCAATCTTGGATTTAAAGATCCTAAACAAATTCCTAAGAGTTCCATCGTTCAAAATGGAAACTATTCGGACAATTTTACCCATGATCCAAGAGGGTCAGTACATGACCACAGTGGATTTAAAGGATGCTTACCTTCACATACCGATTCACAAAGATCATTACCGGTATCTAAGGTTTGCCTTCTTAGACAGGCATTACCAGTTTGTAGCTCTTCCATTCGGATTGGCTACGGCTCCGAGAATCTTCACAAAGGTTCTGGGTGCTCTTCTGGCGGTACTAAGACCGCGAGGGATTTCGGTAGCTCCGTACCTAGACGACATTCTGATACAAGCTTCAAGCTTTCAAACTGCCAAGTCTCATACAGAGTTAGTTCTGGCATTTCTAAGGTCGCATGGATGGAAGGTGAACGAAAAGAAGAGTTCTCTCTTTCCACTCACAAGAGTTCCCTTCTTGGGGACTCTTATAGATTCTGTAGAAATGAAGATTTACCTGACAGAAGACAGGTTAACAAAGCTTCAAAATGCATGCCGTGTCCTTCATTCCATTCAACACCCGTCAGTAGCTCAATGCATGGAGGTGATCGGCTTAATGGTAGCAGGCAATGGACATAGTACCCTTTGCACGCCTACATCTCAGACCGCTGCAATTGTGCATGCTAAGTCAGTGGAATGGGGATTACTCAGACTTGTCCCCTACTCTGAATCTGAATCAAGAGACCAGAAATTCTCTTCTATGGTGGCTTTCTCGGCCACATCTGTCCAGGGGGATGCCATTCAGCAGGCCAGACTGGACAATTGTAACAACAGACGCCAGCCTACTAGGTTGGGGCGCTGTCTGGAATTCTCTGAAGGCTCAGGGACTATGGAATCAGGAGGAGAGTCTCCTACCAATAAACATTCTGGAATTGAGAGCAGTTCTCAATGCCCTTCTGGCTTGGCCCCAGTTAACAACTCGGGGGTTCATCAGGTTTCAGTCGGACAACATCACGACTGTAGCTTACATCAACCATCAGGGAGGGACAAGAAGCTCCCTAGCAATGATGGAAGTATCAAAGATAATTCGCTGGGCAGAGTCTCACTCTTGCCACCTGTCAGCAATCCACATCCCGGGAGTGGAGAACTGGGAGGCGGATTTCTTAAGTCGTCAGACTTTTCATCCGGGGGAGTGGGAACTTCATCCGGAGGTCTTTGCCCAAATACTTCGACGTTGGGGCAAACCAGAGATAGATCTCATGGCGTCTCGCCAGAACGCCAAGCTTCCTCGCTACGGGTCCAGATCCAGGGATCCGGGAGCAGTTCTGATAGATGCTTTGACAGCACCTTGGAACTTCGGGATGGCTTATGTGTTTCCACCCTTCCCGCTGCTTCCTCGATTGATTGCCAAAATCAAACAGGAGAGAGCATCAGTGATTCTAATAGCACCTGCATGGCCACGCAGGACTTGGTATGCAGATCTAGTGGACATGTCATCCTGTCCGCCTTGGTCTCTACCTCTAAGACAGGACCTTCTGATACAGGGTCCATTCAAACATCAAAATCTAACTTCTCTGAAGCTGACTGCTTGGAAATTGAACGCTTGATTTTATCAAAACGTGGTTTTTCTGAGTCGGTTATTGATACCCTGATTCAGGCTAGGAAGCCTGTTACCAGAAGGATTTACCATAAAGATATGGCGCAAATACCTATACTGGTGCGAATCCAAAGGTTACTCCTGGAGTAAGGTTAGGATTCCGAGGATATTGTCTTTTCTACAAGAAGGTTTAGAAAAGGGTTTATCCGCTAGTTCCTTAAAGGGACAGATTTCAGCTCTGTCCATTCTTTTACACAAACGTCTGTCAGAAGTTCCGGACGTTCAAGCTTTTTGTCAGGCTTTAGCTAGGATCAAGCCTGTGTTTAAAACTGTTGCTCCACCATGGAGTTTGAACTTAGTTCTTAATGTTTTACAGGGGGTTCCGTTTGAACCCCTTCATTCCATTGATATCAAGTTGTTATCTTGGAAAGTTCTGTTTTTAATGGCGATTTCCTCGGCTCGAAGAGTCTCTGAGTTATCTGCCTTACATTGTGATTCTCCTTATCTGATTTTTCATTCAGACAAGGTAGTTCTGCGTACTAAACCTGGGTTCCTACCTAAGGTGGTCACTAACAGGAATATCAATCAAGAGATTGTGGTTACATCTTTGTGTCCTAATCCTTCTTCGAAAAAGGAACGTCTGCTACACAATCTAGATGTAGTCCGTGCTCTGAAATTTTATCTACAGGCAACTAAGGATTTTCGACAAACGTCTTCCCTGTTTGTCGTTTATTCTGGTCAGAGGAGAGGTCAAAAAGCTTCTGGCTACCTCTCTCTCCTTTTGGCTTCGTAGCATAATACGGTTAGCCTATGAGACTGCTGGACAGCAGCCTCCTGAAAGAATTACAGCACATTCTACTAGAGCTGTGGCTTCCACTTGGGCCTTTAAGAATGAGGCTTCTGTTGAACAGATTTGCAAGGCTGCAACTTGGTCTTCTCTTCATACTTTTTCCAAATTTTACAAATTTGACACTTTTGCTTCTTCGGAGGCTGTTTTTGGGAGAAAGGTTCTTCAGGCAGTGGTTCCTTCCGTATAAAGAGCCTGCCTGTCCCTCCTGTCATCCGTGTACTTTAGCTTTGGTATTGGTATCCCATAAGTAATGGATGATCCGTGGACTGGATACACTTAACAAGAGAAAACATAATTTATGCTTACCTGATAAATTTATTTCTCTTGTAGTGTATCCAGTCCACGGCCCGCCCTGTCACTTTAAGGCAGGTAATTTTTCCATTAAACTACAGTCACCACTGTACCCTATGGTTTTCCTTTCTCTGCATGTTTTCGGTCGAATGACTGGTAATGGCAGTTAGGGGAGGAGCTATATAGCAGCTCTGCTGGGTGAATCCTCTTGCACTTCCTGTTGGGGAGGAGTTAATATCCCATAAGTAATGGATGATCCGTGGACTGGATACACTACAAGAGAAATAAATTTATCAGGTAAGCATAAATTATGTTTTTAAGCAACTTTCTAATTTACTTCTATCATATTGGTATCATTATTTGAATGTAAGCTTAGGAGCCGGCCCATTTTTGGTTTACATTCTTGTTTTTTTCAAATGAAGATACCAAGAGAATGAAGAAAAATTTGATAGGAGTAAATTAGAAAGTTGCTCAAAATTGCATGCTCTATCTGAATGATTAAAGTATTATTTTGACTAGACTATCCCTTTAAGTAGTTTTAAATTAACTTTGTACTTACCTTTTTATTTTGTTTTTGTTTTTTAAACCAATATTTTCATAGAGGAAAGAAAAAAACTATTTTTAAGCAAATGATTCCCTCTTAAAGAAACCAGCCATTTGTCATCAGAATTCTGCCACCAGTAGAGAAGTTGTCCACTTTACTCAATAGGCATTAATACAAAATTGTCCATTGTGAGCAAACAGTTTAAACAGGTTTGGTTTAATCTTCATGCAAAATTATTTTATGTAAAGAATTGATCATTTTTCATATGCATGATAAAAGATCTTTACAATGCGCTTTTAAAGTAGAAATACACACCTATCATTAGCTATTGACTATAATGTTATACAGATTAACTGATTTTATATAGCGAAGGACCACAACAAATGATTATCTTGTTTCCTGATAGCCATATTGTAAACTTTATGAAATGTGATCGCTTCTGTGGAATTTACAGAAAGTTATTTATAGGAAAGCTCATTAATTATAATGTGAAAACTACCTTTAGTTTAATTAATTTCAAGGAAAGCGCCTGCAGTGTACATATGCTCATATGTACCACATACAAATAAGATAAGCTTTCATAAGTATGTCTTGTGTTTCTGTAGTAATTAATAATCAGCTTCTCTAACTGGAATTGGTGCTTATACTGAGCCTTCAGCCCCATTCTAGGTGGTCTGAACTTGAGATGTTTTTAAATACTGTAAAAACCACAAGAACACATAAGCAGAGCAAATAACTTTGCTCCATAGAGTAGAACGCTGTTACAAGCACTGGCAATAAAGTTCCATAAACCATTTTGAGTTATGTGCATATTATAAAAGGGTCAACTGAGGTAAATCAGTGTGTGAAAAAAGTGTTAAAAAAAGCTTTTAAGTATTTTAATAAAACTTCCAAAAATCTGCATAATTACTTACACTTTAGTGTTCCAAATGAAGCTTGCTCCACCCCTTATCAGTCCCCTAGTCCAAACCTTTAGCTATCATATAACAAAGTGTGCATGTGAGGATAATTACTTATGCAAGCAAGGGAGGTTGAGGAGGAGGGACAGCAGGTACTGCTATTGTTTGTTGCCAAGTGACTCGCTTGTTTCCATGGGGATGTCACATGCTTTGTGAAAGCTTTAGCATTATACTGCACACTGCTTTAGTCAGGTGCCATGTGACTCTGCCCCCTACCGTGCACATTCTGAGGAAGCTATGGCCTGGATAGCACATTCCATATATGGAAATGCCCAGGGGGAGCTTGCTGCAAACAAAACTATGCCTAAATTAAAGGGGTTAATGAGGGTTAAAATAGAAACTGTTTTGCAGGTTTGGCTGCATTATACATTTAGAAACTTATGTTAGTTCATACTGTTTTATGTTCCTTTAATTCCATAAGAATTGCTAACAGAACTGCTATTGGCCTCAAAAATTTTACTATGTAACATCTATAACTAATTTTTTTTGGTTTGTTTTCCACTGTGCACATAAATAAAAATAAGTTACAATATCTGGAGTATATTACTTATTTTAAGCTTAAAATGAAAATGACATTGTTGCTATAATTTTTTTTTATATTGACATTTAAAGCCATCTCTTGCAAATTCCCTATATATCACCACAGGCCCAGCTATCACACCCACATATAGGTAGGGACATCTTAGTACAGTGTTTCTCAAAATGATGTGCCATGAGAGAGCCGCACCAAATTTTGTTAGTAAAAATATATTTTCTTCTTAAACAGGAAGAGCCCACAACTGCATTCATTACTTTTGGGAAATACAGAACCTGGCCACCAGGAGGAGGCAAAGACACCCAGCCAAAGGCTTCAATACCCCCCCCCCCCACTTCCCTCATCCACCAGTCATTCTTTGCCTTTCGTCACAGGAGGTTGGCAGAGAAGTGTCAGAAGTTTGAGATAGTCTCTTATGGAGGGTAGTACTCATCGCAATGGGAATGAAGTTTTAAGTTATCCTGTCAGCCTCTCAGTGAGAGCATGGATGAAGGTTAGAGTCCGGAGATGCAGGGAGAGTTTTCCTGTGAAACAATCCAGACTCATATTAACAGCTCCTTGGTAATCAGCGTTGACAAATTTCACTGCCTACCTTTATTCACTCAAGTCTATGTCAGAAGCGAGGCTACTATCTGTCACACTTGAAGGGCCGTGTTCTTGTTACATGGCGTAGATTCCGGTAAGATCGTTTCATTTTATTTCGATATGTGAAAGTAATTTTAACGAAAAAAGGTAGGGTCCCAGTGGGAATCATGGGTTAATATATTCTGAGGGGGGTTATTGAACAGGGGGGACTTTAATTCATGTTTGTTATATGGGTTCAATATCTGCTAATGTGTTTAGTAATACCTAGGCTCACGGCTTTTACGGAACATAATGGCCTTATCTTAATTATGCGATCTCTCGAGATTGTGCGCCCTTTTTTTTACTGGCACGGTGCACCTCGTGACGGGTGCGCTTAAGTTTGTTTCTCATTCCGTATGCTGACTGTGTGCGACAGAGAGAGTCTAGCTCGTGGGTCACAGGAGGTGGTGAGTGCCCCAGCCATTGGGGGTGTAAAAAGGGTGCCATTTGTTTTTGTCATTTTTGTAATCTCAAGCTTATGGAGGATTCTGATATTTTAGACATGGATGTCTCCGATACGGAGAATGCGTCTTATGATGAATATGAAATGGCCGGGTAACCAATGCCCATCAGTTATGTTCCGATTGCCGTTCTAGAGTACCCTCTTCTCCCGAATCAGGGAGCTTAGAGTGCGTGGAGCCCAACCGCCTCCGAGGTTTCTATGTCTTGTGAGGCACGTGCCTAGACCCTTTTTCGGCTACGCAAAGCAGGTGTCCCTATGGCCTTTACTCCTCGGAGGGTGGCTTGTTTCCTCCAGAGGTTACTGCGCAGTTCCGCATGGCCATTTCTATGGCGCTGGTCTCATTTATATCTCCCAAGTGAAATATTTCTAAATACGGTCCATGTTCTGTTAATCAGGGCCCATCGGGTGTGGGATCGCCTGATTCAGTTCGGCCTCCTGGGGAAGTGTTGGCCTCTGAGGCTTCAGGGGCTTTAACCTCAGGGTCAAGGTCTTTTGTGGATCCAAATAGAGATGATTTTGCCTTCCGTTATAGGCTGCACGTCTTCGTGTTTTTTTGAGGCACGTTTTGGCAATGTTAGAGGATCCCAGTCCTATGTGGGCCAGGGATCCGCGCCTTAGATGCGGGATAGCAGATTGGATGAAAAGGTTTGGGGATGAAGTCAATGTCCTTAACGTACTCCGTTTTATTTTTTTCTTTATGTTCGGTTCCAGTTCTGAGCTGGGTGAATGGGGCCTCTGATGAGCTGGTTCCATTGGCGTTCTCATTCACCTTGGCGTTCATCCAATGGGGTGCTGCCTTCATTTTAATTTGATCCGGATGGATGTGTTTAATTTGTTTTTCTTAAGATCATTTCTGATAGTATTTTCATTTTCAACGTTCTCTGGAACCGATACTTGCGATTTTGTGGTCGCATGGCACTTCCTCGGAAGTTGCACACCTTTTTGAATAATAGAATTATATTTTCTAGTTCATTTATCGATCCTTGGGTCAAATTTTCTTGGGACCTATGGCAGTTTTGGAGTGTCCTTATACCAGTCAGGTACTGGGTCGGACGCCATTTCTGCTGTTCCTGTGTTCATGTCACCCTTGTGGTGCTGATTTAATCCTGTCGGATTCTGATCGTCTTGGCCTATTGCTATGGACTCCGACTTGGATCCTAATCAAAGTATGAGGCCTACTGTTTAAAATACAACCCCTCTGAATGGAGGTTGTGAGGTGGCCGATCTAAGGTTGGCTGTTTCGGCTACTCCTCCTGGGATATGGATCTGTTTTTTGCAGACATCATCAATTGTTCTTTCAGGTCCTTTGGAGTTGGAAGATGTGAGTGACCTATGTGGTCTGGTGTTCGAAGTGGTGGACGATTTGCCGTCTTCACTTGAGATTCTTTCGGATGCTGACTCTTTAGCCTATTAATGTTTCCTTACGGTGGCAGAGTCTCCTTCCTTGCCGCCTTGGCGGATCATCTGGTCTAGAAGCACGGGCATGTTGTCCTTCTTCGCTCAGAGTTGCGTTACTCTAAGAGCTGAGTTTGGTGTTCTCTTGGAGAGCTCTTTACTAACTGCTGGGATAGTTATCCTATTTCTGCTGTCTCTGCTTGTCTAGCCTGCAAGTTTCAATCTGATACGAGGCAGCAGAGAACTCATGTTTTTCTGGGGTACCTTTATAGTACCTTTAAAGTATGGTACTGAGTCAGGGATATGAGGGTGTCCTTGAGTCCTTTTCAGGTTGTGTTTCCCTGTGTATGGATTTCTTTTTTATTAGGTCCTTATGTTTCTAGGAAGTTCGCCTCCCTGGGCGCTACTATCGTAAGACAACCATGGGTTACTTCTATGTTTGTTGAGCCATGTAGAATGATCCTTTGGATTTTCCTGGAAATCTGTTCTCCCTTTTGGGGGCAGATAGCGGTCCTTGTCTTGCGGCTGGTACCTTCAGGGGAGTCATGAACCGCGTGGCTGACTCCTCGGAAGCTGTTTGGGCTTGACGGACTCTGGGATTGAGTAGTCTCTAGATCGGCTTTGCTGGCGGTGTAACTAAGGTGCAGTTACCTGGGCTTTGGATTTTCACCCGTGTCGTCTATATTTTTTTTTTATATACTTTTATTTAATCAGATTTTCAGTATATAACAGAATCACAAAACAAAAAAGAACAGAACAAAGAAAATAACAATATTCAGATGGAGCCCATAACGTCTACAATTTAAAAAGAAAAAAACAGATTTTTTTTTTCAAACCTACATTCAACTCAAACAGAGATCAAGCATGCATATCGCCACAAAGAAAAAAAAAATCATATATAATGGAGACGCAGCTCCCATAGCAATAGTGGTTTAAAGGAGACACAGCTCGCACTTCATCTCTACATTCGGTATAACTACCTCCACTGAAAGCTCCACATCATGTAATTCAAGAAAAAAAAAAATTGGATTCTCTCTCTCTCCCTCTCCCCCCCCCCCAATCTCCCCCCCACCCCCCAATCTCCCCCCCACCGCTACTCCGGCACTCCCACTCGACATTCCCCACCCGGGTCATACCAACCAGCTGTGCGGAAAGACAGTTAATAACGTCAACCTCCGCAAAACTCACTTGTTGATAGGAAGGGGGGAAAGAATCAGCTTTTGCAATGGGGTAGGGTATGATAAAATAACCGGAGACCACTTCCACAAAAATTCTGAATTTTTTTCTCTGCAGCGTCATAAAGATGGTATGATTCGAACACCAATTAATTTTGTAATATTTTAAAAACCATGGCTAGACCAGGCACAGTCTTAGCTTTCCAATTTTTCAGATACAGTGGTCTAGCTGCTAATATAATTGTATTTAAACTATTTATAGTATTACAGTTAATCACATCATTTGGGCGAGAAGAGAAAAATAATATCTCTCGCGGCTAAAGCTATTGTTATTTTATATAGTTTTATTAAACCAGAAAATAATTTTCAACCCACAATTGTCTAACTTTAGGCATGTCCAAAACATATGAAGTAAGTCCGCCTTGCCATGCGCACATCGCGGACATAGATTGGCTAAGGAAGGATAGAATTTAGATATTTTCCATGGTGATAGATAGAAATTATTAATCAACTTCATATGAGATTCTTTCCAAGATATTGGTACTTTACACTTGCACATGGCCTCAAAACTCTGGTTAATTGATTCATGCTCCACTGAAGGAGATATAAAGACCCATGCCTTACATAGGTTATCCATAATAAGCTGACTCTGTTTACTCAACAAAATGTCATACATCAGAGAATTTGACGCATCTCCTGCAGTAAATTTTTGTACACATAACTTAATATCTGCCCAAATCATTGTGGTCGAAACACGCCACTTCTGCACTGCAACAAAGTAACGAATTTGAAAATAAGCAAATAGATCAGCCCTGGGAATCCATATTACTAAAAATATCTTCTGCTGAGTGCCATTTGATAACTTTCATCAAGAACTTGTTTTACATATGCAGGCCTTTTCCAGCCCAGTCTCTAAATGTTTTTTGGTATAGCCCCGGGAGAAAACTCGGATTATCTAAAATAGGTAGAAATTCAGAAAAGGAAAAATCCAAATCTAAAATAAATACAAAATTTATGCCAGGCGTATACAATATTTTTAATAGAGATGAGACAGCTAATATTCTGCGGCAACTTCTGTATTGGAGAGTGTATAATGGCTTTTAAAGAGAATGGAGCAATTGAAAAAGTTTCTATTTCCAGAGGATACAATACTGGATCCTGCAATCCAATCTATCGCTATTTTAACCATAGCAGCTAAATTATAAAGTTTAATATTGGGCATACGCTAGTCCTACTGCGTCTACCTTTTGCATTAGTCTTTCCAAGCCAATTTGAGGCTTTTTCTTATTCCAAATAAATTTGGAAAATAGAGCATTAATTAATTTTAAATCCTTATTTAAAATAAATAACGGAAGAGTCTGCAATGGATACAACAAACGAGGAAAGATAATAGATTTAATTAGATTAACGTGCGCGGTCAATGAAAGTGGAACTACTGCCCACACATGTAAATCTGAACTATTTTTTTGAAATAGTGGCTCATAATTAGCTTTATACCAGCAGCTAGGATTTTTATGCAAAACTAAGCCTAAATATTTAATAGCATCCACTTGTTTAAATGGACTATTAGGTACTACAGTCTGAATGTTATTTAAACACATTAGTTCACTCTTTTCTAAATTTATCCTATACCCCGAAAAGGAGCTAAAAATGTTCAATGTATAAAGAATCGATGAGATAAATTGTTGTATATTAGCCAGGAATAGTAATACATCATCTGCGTATAACAGTGTTTAAAGAGACTGAGTGCCAACCGAAACTCCCAATAAAACTTTTCTAAACCGTATTGCTAACGGTTCCAATGCAATATTGAAGTGTAACGGGGACAGGGGCACCCCTGTCTGGTTCCTCTTTGCAATATTATTTTAGGAGATAGAGTCCCATTAATCAAGATAAAGGATATAGGGTTATGATATATTCTACAAATAAATTGAACAAATTCGCCTTTAAACCCAAACTGGTCTAAAGCTCGAAATAAATATTCCCATACAATCGAGTCGAATGCTTTGACCGCATCCAAGGAGAGAATAGCAACATCCCTGCCATAAAGGCCTCTGTTTACCCTTATCTACATTCAAGCATAGTCCAAAAAATTTACCAATTTACGAATATTTTTAGAGGGGTTCTACCTGCCATAAATCCAGTTTGATTCTGGGTGAATGATTTTATGTAAAGAGATAGATAACCTGGCTGCAAATAATAGACATTAAAATTTATAATCTATATTTAAGACTGAGATTGGCCTGTATGAGGCCGGATCCTCCGCGTTTTTATCCTTCTTTAGGATAAGTGAGATATTAGCTTCCGAAAAATAGTTTGAAATAGGGCTCTGAGTACAAAAGTAAGAATTAAAGAGATTTTCTAATATTAGAAGTATCTCTTTATTTAAGCATCTATAGAACTCCGCAGGGAATCCATCCGGACCTGATGCTTTATTTCAGCCTTAAATTGTCTATTGCTTTGCTAATTTCTTCCGAAGAAATTGGAGCATTAATTACAGTTAGGTCATCAGCAGATATTTTGGGTACCTCTATCATATTCCAAAACAAGTCTTGCTTCACATTGTCTATTTCAATTCCGGTGTAAAGCTGTTGATAGTAGGTGTGGAAGATTTCTACAATTCCTTTAGTCTCAGTGACTCTACCTTTGTCTGACTGAATAGATAAAATTAGATTTTTCTTTTTTCTCGCTTTAGACAGTCTGGCCAGATATTTCGCAGAGCAACCGTGCACCCCTCTAAAATGCAAATTAATTTTTGTCTCTTCTTCTACTAATTTTTGTTTTAGGAAGAGATCTCTTTCTTTTCTATTATCTCTGTCCCAGAAGCAGAACTTTTTTTCACTTTCTGCGATGAGATTTTTTGTAGTAAAAAATTTTCTGCAGGTCATTTTGAAATAAAATTCAGTTTTAAATTGTGTGTGTGTGTGCATGTGTGTGTATATATGTGTATATATATATATATATATATATATATATATACACCCCTGCATATCAATATCACCCTGGTCTCTTCATGGATACCCCCCCTGCATATCAATATCACCCTGGTCTCTTCATGGATACCCCCCCCTGCATATCAATATCACCCTGGTCTCTTCATGGATACCCCCCCCTGCATATCAATATCACCCTGGTCTCTTAATGGATACCCCCCCCCCCGCATATCAATATCACCCTGGTCTCTTCATGGATACCCCCCCCTCATATCAATATCACCCTGGTCTCTTCATGGATACCCCCACCTGCATATCAATATCACCCTGGTCTCTTCATGGATACCCCCCCCCCCCCTGCATATCAATATCACCCTGGTCTCTTCATGGATACCCCCACTGCATATCAATATCACCCTGGTCTCTTTATGGATACCCCCCCCCCCCCGCATATCAATATCACCCTGGTCTCTTTATGGATATCCCCCCCCATATCAATATAACCATGGTCTCTTTATGCATAACCCCCCCCTGCATATCAATATCACCATGGTCTCGTCATGGATACCCCCCCCCCTGCATATCAATATCACCATGGTCTCTTCATGCATAACCCCCCCCCCCCTCATATCATATCACCCTGGTCCCTTTATGCATACCCCATGCAATATATTATATAAACATACTTTCACTTCACATATACCATCAGTGAATGCAAATAGAAACCACCTAAGAAACCACTGGCAGTGAAATGATTATCTTGGATCAGTACAAGGTTTCATTCAGCAGGGCTTTGTTGTAGAGGCTGGGCAGCCTGCAGATGGGTATGTGGGGGCTGGGATGAAGGAGATCTCTACTACAGCATCACAAGATGAAGATTTTGTTTGCCTGCTCTAGAGCATCATAACTCAAATTGCTTAATTATTAAATCTGCATATCCCCAATGGAGACATTTACTGTGCAAAAAAAAAATAAAAAAGTCCCCTCCGGACTTGTGAACGGCAGCGCAAACTTCCCAACAAATACAGCAGATGAGGGAACTGAGCACTCTTTGTCCCTCCTACAGTGCCGGAGAGAGGAGGAGAGCAGGGAGTGTTAGAGGATTCGGAATAACATTTATTTACAGCATACTCTTTACTGAGAGGACAGTCTGGGTCAGGCAGGCAGGCACGCACGTAGTTAATAGAATAATATGTGTTAAGAGGCTCAGGCTGGGGATGAAAGGGAGGCACTTCTCAGTGTCACATCTCACATGTACTGCGTGCTTTCAAAACAGACTTCGGAACGGCAGTATTACAAAATGACATTCTTGAAAAACAGAATTTATTGCCGTTTCGAAGTCTGTTTTGAAAGCACGCAGTACATGTGAGATGTGATACTGAGAAGTGCCTCCCTTTCATCCCCAGCCTGAGCCTCTTAACACATATTATTCTATTAACTACGTGCGTGCCTGCCTGCCTGACCCAGACTGTCCTCTCAGTAAAGAGTATGCTGTAAATAAATGTTATTCCGAATCCTCTAACACTCCCTGCTCTCCTCCTCTCTCCGGCACTGTAGGAGGGACACAGAGTGCTCAGTTCCCTCATCTTCTGTATTTGTTGGGAAGTTTAGGAGCCTGTCCTGTCTTTGCGCTGCGTTCACAAGTCCGGAGGGGATCCCTCTGGTCTGAGGATGCTGGGGCCCCCCTGAATCCATTTCCCCCGACAGATCCCTCCTTACCGGCAGCCCTAAAGCTGGCTTCAGTTGCAACAAGATGGTACTGCAGGCTGTGAGCCTCTTAACATATTATTAACTACGTGCCCACCTGCCCCAGTGCCCATTCAGTAAAAACACAATTCAATAAGCACCTACACGATAATAGGGAAAGGAGTTTCAAATGGCTGCACTAATAGAAAAGCTTCTACACTTACCAGTTACCTCGCAGTCGCAGACAGTCACAGAGTTCTGGCGGGTTAAAGTAACATTAATCTTGCCTCTAAAATGTATCAATTTCAGGAGCAGAGCAGCCATTAGCCAATAATTTCAAAATACTGCACTAAAAATGTACCGGTTGTCATTTTGAAAGCATTGCACTGGCCAGAAAAAAAAAATCCTGTTGAAGAAAATTCTATGCTTAACGGAACTGGCCGTTCTTTTTCTGCAGACAGGCTCCAGTTTCTGCGATAAGATCGCAGATCGCACTATATTCTGCCTTGGGGATCTCTGTATTTTCCCCAATTAGCCACTGTCGGATTTGAGCAATATTTTCTATAGGAGTTCTTAACTTGGTTTATAATTTGAATTTCTCGTGCTCTGTTCTTTTTCTTCCCTATACTCACATACGATTGAATCTCTCCCCGCATAACTGCTTTAAAAGCTTCCCAGAAAATCTCTGGTTTATGAAAGTAATTTGAATTCTCATTATAATAACGCTGCCACACTATTTTTAAGAAGTTAACAAATTTAGGATTGGTGTATAGATGGCGGGGGAAGACAAATCTAGAAATTTTTACCCCTTTCTTTATTACCTGAAAGGAAAGATAGTGAAACTATAGCATGATCTGATACACAGATATCTCCCATTGTACTTTCTAGATCCTGCATTAGTAGTGTTTCGGAGATTAAAAAAAATCTATTCTAGAGAAAGTGCGGTGTGCTTTCGATTCACATGAAAATGACACTACATCAGAATTTTTAAACCGCCATACATCTACCAGCTTCAACTTTGTACAAAATTGTCTTAAATATTTAGCATTTCTATTATGGGTCATTCTGGTTTTTTATTGAGAGTCTATCTAACTCTGGGCTAAAAGTTGATTTAAAATCCCCTCCTAAAATCATATTCTCTGAGACAAACGGAAATAACTTCAGTTTCATTCTTTCCCAGAAATCGACCGAAAATTCATTTGCGGCATATACATTACATATGACCAATTTCCATTTTTTCACTTGTATCTGGAGAAGAATGAACCTGGCTGCCGGGTCAATTTCAACATTAACTAACTTATAATCTAATTCTTTATGCAAAAGTATAACAACCCTGCATTTTCTAGCTAGCCCTGAGGTAGAGACAACTTCCCCCACCCACTTTATCTTTAACTTTGATGCTTCTTGCTCATTAAGATGAGTCTCCTGTACCACATCTGGTTTATAACCAGCTAAAGTTTTGATTACTAATTTACGTTTAGCGGGGGAAGTTATCCCCCCTACATTCCAAGATAGAACTTTAATTCCTTCCCTCATCCACTGTTAAAACCAATATAACACGCATCCCAGAGGGGGGCCGGAAAGGGACACCCGCAGCACGCGAATAGGGAAGAGAGGCAGGCGGGAGAAGAAGGAAAAGGGGAGAAAAAAAAAAAAGTAAAACCAAAACACATAAAATACAATATAACAACTTCACTGCTTCCATTAACATAGGGTACCTATTATTTAAAAAAAGCTCCATATATCGCAACCTTTTCCTTATATGAAATCTGAGACTTATCCTGTCTCTATAAATTTTTAACATCTGCCACCTTATCGAAAGAATATTTGGTACCTTTGTCCTCTACAATTATACAAGCCGATAAACCAGGCGAGCTTTTACCCCCTTATTTATCAGTTGCGTACAATATGGGGCCATTAGTTTTCTTTTAGAGGAAGTCTCAAAGGAAAAGTCCTGAAACAATAAAATCCAATTATTTCCAAAAATAGGAGGATCATTTTTTTAAAATAATTTTAATATTTCAATTTTATCTTGAAATTTTAGCAGTTTGAAAATACAGATTCTGTTCCTCGGGACTCCATCCAAGAGAGACTTTTTTGGACCCAACCTATGCGCTCGCTCTATCGCCAGGGGTAACAACTGAGGGGACATCCCTAATGTTTGTGGTAACGTAAGTGAAGTGAATTTCAATAAATCCTCATACTCCGGTGTTTCTGGGAGGCCCACTATCCTAATATTGTTAAGCCTGGAGCGATCCTCAAGATCCTCCAGGCGTATCTGCATATTTTTAATTTTAGCTTCTTGTTTCTGAATTAAGTCTTCATGAATATGAGACATATCTTCTACCTCAGAGATTCTAGTTTCGGCCTCTGTTAATCTGGTCGAAAACTGCCTTACTTCAGAGGATAGCGTAACTAATTCAGCAGAGATAGTCCCTAACTCTTTCTTAATAGCTTCAAATTGTGGAGAAAATACCTCTGTTAGCTGTGAGATCAGTGTTTGTGAATCAGAAAATATTTTATTAGTTTCCATTGAGCTATCCATACTGGTATCTGTCGTTTTACTTCTTTTATCTGTTGCTTTTACAGGCATTTTGGGTGAATTAGATTTCACCTGAGTGATAAATCTTTCCATTAAGGATAGTACTAAAAAAAACAAATCAAGTGCACATTATCACGTGAAGACCCACAAAAACAACAAATAATAAACTGTAAATGACTATCTCAATACCTCCCTCCCTACCTTCTCCCCCCTTTTTTTTCTTATCTTCTCTTTTTCTTTTTTTTTCTTATCTTCCCTTTTTCTTTTCTTTTTTTTCTTATCTTCCCTTTTTCTTTTTTTTTTTCTCTCCTTTTTCCTTTTTTTTTTTTGTGATATTATATTATCAAGAAGATAGATATAGTAGTGTTACTATAGTAGTGTTAATGGTGCATAAAAGTGCATAGAAGCCTGTAAGATCTCTACTACCATAACCAGTTAGTTTAACTATTCTTATATTGCTGTTGGGCTTGTCTTCTTAATAATAATAAACCGTGTACAGATGGCTCTCCACCTCCCTTGTATTGTCAGCTTAATCTCTGCTTCAGAGGTGCTTATAAACTAGCTTGATATAAGCTTACACGCACAATTTTAATTGCTTAAATCTAAATATCAGCTCACTAAGAAAAAAAGGAAAACATTTCGTTGGCAATTATATAATACAAAGAAACATATAACCACCTTTGGAAGCTAGAGCTGGATATAGGCAAGCAAACAAACTCAATAGGACAATCTCAATGTCTCCCTTTAGATGATAAGATTTAACAAAATCTACTTTAACAAATTAGGTCAATATTTAAACAAGCTATCTGCCCCCCTAAGTTTCAACTTAATGCAGAAAATACAAAATAATATATTGTCTTGTTTCTTTATCTATATATGGTATTTAGAGATTTTCTAATTAACATTTTGTCCTCCACTTCTGCAAAGAAAAAGAAAGTTCTGAAGCTTGCTCTCTAATAATGACTTGAAAATCTTCCACGGCACTATATGCCTGATAGAGCAGCAAGTTAAAGGATAACACCCACTACCAATGTAGCAGCACAAATTAACTGCAGGATTATCCCCTCTTATTCTCTGTTAACAAACAGGAGCAGGGGCACTAATTCCTGTTGATAAGTGATGAAACAGCAGCCTCTTCTCCGCCCAGCAATTACAGCAAACTAGCAGGCCACTCAATTCCACTCAGCGTGGGCACAAACAGGGATCAGTAACTTACATGTCTCGCTTAGTTCTCATCCAGCTATTTCGGCTGGGACCTGCAGGGCCGCTCTCCTCCTCAGCCTAGATGACTGATGCACTGCTCCGCTGTTCTGTATGTGCTCCGTCCATGCACGGAGCGTGACGTCAGGATCCTTACACACCTCTGCTCCCTATTGGTAGGCTAAGGGGGCTCGACCTCAATGCAGCTCTCGAATTGGTCAGCTCCCTTCTTCTGATGTATCCCCAATTTAACAGCTGTCGGGTACAATGGCCTGGAGTGGCCCGGGGCAATCCTTTTCACCAGCCGAGCACTAGGAGGTGTAACCACCCCACAGCGGGCACAGCTCTCTTTCCTTGACTTCACCACAGCCCCGGCCACCGGTCGGCACCAAAGAATCTGCAAGGCTTCGGCACTGCTGAAATTCCCAGACCCCGCCGAACACTGCCACTGCCAGCTGGGTCTTTACCTCTTGTACGGTAGGTGTAGAAGCAGGCTTTCAGCATCAGCTTTAACAAATTTGCTTAGCCTTTTTTAAGTTTTTTACAACACAGTGAAGTTGCGGCTCAGACTAAGAGCCGTTTATAAAGTCTCTTGGAGGTTTCCTGCATGGGCCAGAATAAATTTGCCCAGCTCCCTAGGGTGCTGTCTGCACCAACAGCGGGAGAAATGGCCACAGGAGAACGTTGTATGCAGCTGTCCGTTCTCAGTGCAAAACGCCAGCCTCAGCGTGCACTACTGAACAGCTCCTCCCACCGGAAACCTCCCTCTTTTCAATTCTCTATATTTTTATAGGGTGTCGGGTAATTCAGGCTGTGGTGCCTTTTCGAAGGGGCCGCATTTTGTACCCACCCTTTGTTTGTATTCAGTGTCCTCTAGCTTGTGTATTGTTTTCCTAAAAGTAATTAATTCAGCTGTGGACTCTTCCTGTTTAAGAAGAAAAAAACATAAATTATGCTTACCTGATCATTTTCTTTTCTTCTGACGGGAAGAGTCCACAGCTCCCGCCCGTGTTTTTATGTATGAGGCGACTGTATTTTTTGTTCTTCTGGCACCTTTTTTTTTTACCCTGATATTTCTTCTACTGTTCCTTATTCCCTTGACAGAATGACTGGGGGATGAGGGAAGTGGGGGAGGTATTTAAGCCTTTGGCTGGGAGTCTTTGTCTCCTCCTGGTGGCCAGGTTCTTTATTTCATAAAAGTAATAAACGCAGCTGTGGACTCTTCCCGTCAGAAGAAAAGAAAATTATCAGGTAAACATAATTTATGTTTTTTGAACAAATTACAACACACTTTTGCCTATTTTTATATTTGTATAAAAATTATTTGTAACATAAAACTCCACCAATCGACCACTAGTAATACTCTCGGCCGAAAAGCATTGCAGTTATTGACCAGTTCAGGTCGAATAGTTCTGACTCTAGGGGGTGTGCATTCAGGAAAGTTTGCAGATTGTGGCATCTCTACAAGAATAATTAGAAAATTAGCTTTTGAACTTTTCGTTTTGCTTTGAGTCCTGGTGCGATCTTCATAACAGAAGAGGCAGGTAGGCAACTCAGTTTAGCTGAATTGTAAAGGGTGCTTTGTGAGGTTTTTTTTGCATAGTCCCTCTGCATTTATTGGGGATTCATTTACTGCTCTGTGCAGGGGATGTTTAAATGACCAGATTTTCTTAAAGTGAAGGTAAACTTTGATGAATGAAAGCCCGTTTTTTAAAAATACTATTAAAAACAGGGGCACTTTCATTCATCAAAGTTTAGAAAGCAGCCGTTTTGATTAAAAACTTATCTTTGTTTTTTTCACAGCCAGAGCAGCTTCCCCCACCCGAAGATCTTCTCTACACACGTCATCAATGACTAATCCAGCTTCTTCCAATCACGGCATGGCCTCAGGCAATGACTACCCTGGGGGAAAGCCTTTATTGAAGGAAGCTGGATTAGTCATTGATGACGTGTGAAAAACGGATCTCAGTGTGGGGGAAGCTGCTCTGGCCGTGAAAAAAAACAAAGGTAAGTTTTTAATCAAAACGGCTTCTTTCTAAACTTTGATGAATTTAAGTGCCCCTGTTTTTAATAGTATTTTAAAAAAACGGGCTTTCATTGATCAGTTTACCTTCACTTTAAATTACGTTTTTCTTAAATTAACAGCATAACATTTTTCTTTCATGTAATTGGCAAGAGTCCATGAGCTAGTGACGTATGGGATATACAATCCTACCAGGAGGGGCAAAGTTTCCCAAACCTCAAAATGCCTATAAATACACCCCTCAACACACCCACAATTCAGTTTTACAAACTTTGCCTCCTATGGAGGTGGTGAAGTAAGTTTGTGCTAAGATTTCTACGTTGATATGCGCTTCTCAGCATTTTGAAGCCCGATTCCTCTCAGAGTACAGTGAATGTCAGAGGGATGTGAAGGGAGTATCACCTATTGAATGCAATGGTTTTCCTCACAGGGATCTATTTAATAGGTTCTCTGTTATCGGTCGTAGAGATTCATCTCCTACCTCCCTTTTCAGATCGACGATATGCTCTCATATTCCATTACCTCTACTGATAATCATTTCAGTACTGGTTTGACTATCTGCTATATGTGGATGGGTGTCTTTTGGTAAGTATGTTTTCATTACTTAAGACACTCTCAGCTATGGTTTGGCACTTTATGTATTTATATAAAGTTCTAAATATATGTATTGTACTTATATTTGCCATGATTCAGGTTTCAGTATATTTCCTTTTGCAGACTGTTGGTTTCATATCTGCATTTTTTAGGAAAATTTATTTATTACCTGGGGTATAGGTTTTTTTTTTAATTGACTGTTATTTTAAATTCGCGGGCAGAATTAGGCTCGCGAGGGAGCAAAATGCCAAACTATATTGCGTCATTTTTGGCGCAAGATTTTTTTGGCGCAAAGTTACGTTTGATGACGCAAATTCGTAATTTCAGGCGTCTTTGTCGACGCCGAGTCCTTTCACAAGGTTGCATCTTTTATGATGCGAGTGTGTCATTTTCGGATGTTGTTAGCACCAAAAAAAAATTCTGTTTCTTTGTGCGTCATACTTGGCGCCAAATATTTTCATTATTTTAAACTCCATTCCAATATGCCTCTTGCCTTTTTCTCTATCAGAGGGCTATGCTGTTTGCATTGATTTCCCATTCCTGAAACTGCCATATAAGGAAATTGATAATTTTGCTTTTTATGTTGTTTTTTTCTCTTACATTTGCAAGATGTCTAAATCTGATCCTGTCTCAGAAATCACTGTTGGAATCCTGCTGACTGATAGCAGTTCTACCAAAGCTAAGTACATTTGTTGTAATTTTGTGGAGATTATATCTCCAGCTGTGGTTTGTAATAAGTTGTCATGATAAACTTTTACATGCAGAGAATGTGTCCATCAGTAATAGTACATTGCCTCTTGCTGTTCTTTTAACATCTAATGTACTAGATATACCTGTGAGTTTATAAGAATTTATTGCTGATTCTATTCAGAAGGCTTTGTCTGCCATCCCACCTTCTAATAAATGTAAAGGTCTTTTAAAACTTCTCATAAAGTTGGTGAAATTTAAAATGACCGACAACATACTGAATTATCCTCCTCTGATGAGGATCTATCTGATTCAGAAGATCCTTCCTCAGATATTGACACTGACAAATATACTTATTTATTTAAAATGGAGTACATTTGTTCTTTGTTAAAGAAGTGTTGATCATATTGGATATTGAGGAGACTAGTCCTCGATATTAAAACTAGTAAACATTTAAATTTTGTTTATAAACCTCCTGTGGTTATTCTAGAGGTTTTTCCAGTTCCTGATGATATTTCTGTTATGATTTCTAAGGAATGGAATAGGCCTGGTACTTCTTTTATTCCTTCTTTCAGGTTTTAAAAATTGTATCCTTTGCCAGCAGTTAGATTGGAGTTTTGGGAAAAGATCCCTAAAGTTGATGGGGCTATCTCTACTCTTGCTAAACGTTCTACTATTTCTATGGAAGATAGTATTTCTTTTAAAGATCCTTTAGATAGGAAACTTGTATCTTATCTAAGGAAAGTTTATTTATTTTCAGGTCTTCTTCTTAGGCCTGCAATTTCTTTGGCTGATGTTGCAGCTGCTTCAACTTTTTGGTTGGAAACTTTAGCGCAACAAGTATCGGATTATGATTTGTCTAGCATTGTTTATTTGACTCAACATGCTAATAATTTCACTTGTGATACCATTTTTTGATATTATCAAAATTGATGTTAAATCTATGTCTGTAGCTATTTTAGCTAGAAGAGCTTTGTGGCTTAAATATTGGAATGCTGATATGACTTCTAAGTCCAGTATGCTATTTCTTTCCTTCCAAGGTAATAAATTATTTGGTTCACAGTTGGATTCAATAATTTCAACTGTCACTGGGGGGAAGGGAGTTTTTTGCCTCAGGATAAAGATCTAAGGGTAAATCTAAAGCTTCTAACCGTTTTCGTTCTTAAATAAGGAACAGAAACCTAATTCTTCCCCAAGGAATCTGTTTCCAATTGGAAGCCTTCTTCAAATTGGAATACATCCAAGCCTTTTAAGAGATCAAAGCCAGCCCCAAGTCCGCATGAAGGTACGGCCCTTATTCCAGCTCAGCTGGTAGGGGGCAGATTAAGATTTTTTAAGATGTTTGGATGAATTCGGTCCAAAATCATTGAATTCAGAATATTGTCTCTCAGGGGTACAGAATAGGATTCAGAGTAAGACCGCCTGTGAGAAGATTTTCTCTCTCACGGATTCCAGCAAACCCAGTAAAGGCTCAGGCTTTGCTGAAGTAGGTTTCAGACATGGTGTTATCTGGAGTAATCATGCCAGTTCCGTTTCAGGAACAGGGTCTTGGGTTTTATTCAAATCTATTCATTGTCCCAAAGAAAGAAAATTCATTCAGACCAGTTTTTGATCTAAAAATTTTGAATCAATATGTAAGAGTACCAATTTTCAAAATGGTGACTATAAGGTCTATTCTGCCTTTTGTTCAGCAAGGGCATTATATGCCCACAAAAGACTTATAGGATGCATATCTTCATATTCTGATTCATCCAGATTGCTATCAGTTTCTGAGATTCTCTTTTCTAGACAAGCATTACGAATTTGTTGCTCTTCCTTTTTGGCCTAGCGACAGCTCTAGGAAGCTTTTCAAAGGTTCTCAGTGTCCTACTATCTGTTATCAGAGAGCGGGGTGTTGCAGTGTTTACTTATTTGGACGATATCTTGGTACTTGCACAGTCTTTACGTTCTGCAGAATCTCACACAAATCAACTACTGTTGTTTCTTCAAGACATGGTTGGAGGATCAATTTACCAAAAAGTTCCTTGATTCCTCAGACAAGGGTCATCTTTTTAGGTTTCCAGATAGGTTCAGTGTCCATGACTCTGTCTCTAACAGACAAGAGACAATTAAAATTTGTTTCAGCTTGTCGGAACCTTCAGTCTCTATTATTCCCTTCAGTAGCTATGTGCATGGAAGTTTTAGGTCTCATGACTGCAGCATCGGACGTGATCCCCTTTGCTCATTTTCATATGAGACCTCTCCAGCTTTGTATGCTGAATCAATGGTGCAGGGATTATACAAGGATATCGCAATTAATATCCTTAAATCCCAATGTTCGACTATCTCTGACTTGGTGGTTAGATCACCATCGTATAGTTCTAGGGGCCTCTTTGGTTTATCCAACCTGGACTGTGATCACAACAGATGTGAGTCTTTCAGGTTGGGGAGTTGTTTGGGGATCTCTGACAGCACAAGGGGTTTGGAAATCTCAAGAGGCGAGATTACCAATCAATATTTTGGAACTCCATGCAATTTTCAGGGCTCTTCAGGCTTGGCCTCTGTTGAAGAGAGAACCATTCATTTGCTTTCAGACAGACAATATCACAGCTGTGGCATATGTCAATCATCAGGGTGGGACTCACAGTCCCCTAGCTATGAAAGAAGTATCTCTAATACTTTCTTGGGCAGAATCCAGCTCTTACAAATATAGTCTGAATCGAATCACTGAAGGAATTGAGACTGGGAGAATGCACTTATATAGAACTTCTGATACCCCTTAAATATTGGACATCAGACTGTACAAACAGGGCCAATAGGTTGAATTCTCAAATTAAAACATAACTTTTATTACTACAAAGGTTAAATAAAATCACTGTGTAAATGTGTGCAATTTAAAAACACATAGAAACTCGAAATAGAATTATTCTGGCTATAATAAAGCTTTCATGTATATGGGCATGATTAGAAGGCAGTCAGGATGTATAGTGTTAATACAGTGAATATTTATTACTGATTATCACGTCAAAAGTTGTTGGGTAATTAGGTAGCTCACATATTGAATAATACAGATTAGTGTGCCTAATCTATAATTATATCATAAGGTGTTGAGTATTCAAACAATAGAGATGGTAAGTGTGCCCAATAGGAAAAGTGTCTATATTTACAAATGTATTTATTTTGAGCACAGTAATGATTGTACCTATGTGCTCTTATATCTTTAAGAGGTTAAATGGTTTTCACCACTAGGTGTATACATAAACACACTGGTCTCTAATATTGCAGTACAGTTGCTTGACTTAGGAATGAAACTTGCCCTTATTTTTGCTTACCTATAGTATTTATGTGATAAATGTAACTGTTTATACTCTGACCAATTAAAGTCCTATATAGCAAAACTAGCGTTGATGTTTTGTATTTGTTACTCTAGAAAGTGTTATAATCGCCGATTTTGCCTATGTAGAGGGGACTCAGTCATTGGATATTAGGTGGTTATAGTTTATGCTGATATACATACTTGTGATGTGCTGTATCAGCTCTTTTATATAGATCGGAAGGTCATTGGACCTTTATTTAATTATTCACATCCATCACTTCATATTTTATACTGTTATTGAATATGGCTTATTCTTTGTAGGCTTTTTTTGTTAACAATAATGTATTGTATTTCTTATAAACAATCTTTACACGATTACAGTAACTAGAGCCTTTGGTAGTGTATATATCAGCTCAAATTTCGGTTCTCAGACCATGAAGGTGTTAATCAAATATTCAGTATAATCGGACTGCTCAAAAAATGCAGGGAACCTTATTGTAACATGAGGCTATTCAATTAATTAAAAAATGCTGTAATATCGTAATTTACAGAAGTGTTACAGAGTGAGTTGGACTAAATAGCCTTTTATAGTCTTTGCTGTATTATTCACACCATCCACTTCACGTTGGGTACTGTAATTCAATATGATTGAGTCTTTATAAGCTATCTGTGTTAACAATAATATATAATTTTTATAATAAGAAATTCCACAACATTGATTACTTCAGCCTACTTTTGTAATGTATCTACTTAAATTCAAGTTGTCCCACCATAGGACAGTTAATCGATTATGCACTCGGTTATATACAAAAGCCTGGCTGGTTGTCACATTACTGGGAGCCTTATTTTGGCATAAAGAATTTGGATTGTTAAGAATTATTAATCTATCTGATCGAATTTTAACTGAACAACACATTAGTGTTTTGTCGAAAGGTCTGTCTTTCTGCCCTAACACCTCCCTGGACAAATTTGAAGTAATAAAAGTTGTACAATTGTTTCTCAGAAAATTACTTTTAAAAAAACACTTCTCTAACAATTAATCAGAAAATTCACCAACTAATTGGTCTGAAGAAGAATTGGAATCACTCCAAGCATTGGAAGATCTTATTTCAGAACAAGAAGAACGTGAAGGACCCAATTGGCAAAAAACGCTAAAAATTAAATCTAAATACGTCCCCCCCACGAACAGCTGTTCCAACATAGATGTTTTCAATCAAATCGTATGTAATAGTATCAATAATCTTGACATCAATTTCAAATCCCTAAACTTATCCAAAGAAGAAAGGGAGGCTTTAGCTGACATGGAATCATGGAGTAATTTCATCATCCGCAATGCCGACAAAGGCGGAAACATTGTAATATGGCCACAAAATATGTATCTGAAGGAGGCCAATGTACAATTGAAAAACAAGATCTGCTACAGGGAACTCTGGGGGAATCCAACTGTAGAATTTCATGCACAATATAATAAACTGATTGACTCAGCTAGCAAAAATGGTCTGATAAACAACAAAGAAAAGAAATTTCTGAATGTCACACATTTCATTTAATTCCAAAAGTCCACAAAAATAGTAAACAACCTCCTGGTAGACCTATCGTGTCCGGTAATGAAAACCTAACCGAAAAAGCCAGCCAATATGTGGACCAGCGTTTAAGACCATTTTTAACCCAGCTATCATCATAAGTCAAAGACACGATGTAAGTGTTACAAATTATTAAAGATATTAACATTTCTGAAAACACCTGGCTAGTCACATGCGATGTGGAATCTCTATATACTAGCATCGACCATAATCTAGGGTTGAATGCAGTCAAATACTTCTTGAATATGTCCTCAGATGAAAGCCCTGATCATAACCAATTCATACTTAATTTACTCAAATTCGTGTTGCCCAAAAATGATTTCCTCTTTAACAACAAGTTTTATTTACAAACTCAAGGCACCGCAATGGGCACAGCTTGTGCTCCCACCTACGCTAATTTATTCCTGGGATGGTGGGAGCAAACCAAGGTGTTTACAGATATAAATGACCAATATTCAACTAAGATCCCTTTGTGGATCAGATACATTGATGACATCCTGTTTCTCTGGGAAGGTACAGAAAAAGACCTTGAGACCTTCCTATCAAAATTAAATTATAACAATCTGAACATTCGATTGACTCATCACAAAAGCCAGATAAATATCTCTTTTCTGGATCTGTTAATCTGTAAAGAAAGTGATGGCTCTTTAAGTACTGATCTGTTCAGAAAAGAAACAGCTACAAATAATGTTCTTTTTTCCACAAGTGCCCATGCGCCGAACACTGCCAAATCTTTACCAACTGGAGAATTTTTGAGATCAAGGAGAAATTGCTCACAAGATAAAACATTCAAAGCCAGAGCTGTTGAATTAGAGAATCGGTTACTTCAAAGAGGCTATAGCAAGAGATCTATCCTCAAGGCCAAAACAAGAGCACTAAAAACTAAAAGATCAGAATTGCTAAAAGTCAAATCCAAAAACTGTGACAATAAAACCAGATTGGTGTTAACCTACAATCAACATACTCAGCAAATTGTCAATATAATTCAAAAAAATTGGCACATACTTCAAGCTGACCCCCACCTTAAAGAGTTAATCGGAGACAAAGTGCAATTGAGTTACAGAAGAAGTAGAAATTTAAAAGAGATCCTTAGTCCCAGTCATTATGTACACAAAACAAGAAAAACTGGACCAGTAGAACAAGGATCCTTTTCTTGTGGTAACTGCTCATCATGCAGCAATATGATCAAGAAAAGTCCATTCAAGACAGATTTTGAAAACATCAACAAATCAAAAGTTATATCAGCTGCAATACTACTGGTGTAATATATGCTCTCCAATGTAAATGTGCGCGGATCTATATTGGTATGACTACAAGAACACTGCATACCAGACTTATGGAACATATGCAAAATATTCAAAATGCTCCAAAAGATCTGTCTAAAGATAGGAAAATCACGTCTGTAGCTTTGCATTGTCTCAGACATCACCAATCTAAGACTTCTGAACTGAAGTGTTATGGAATTCAAAAGATATCCTTGGGTTTAAGAGGCGGCGATCTTGAAAAAGCTTTACTCAAAGCGGAAACCAGATGGATATACCTAATGGACAGTGTATATCCAAAAGGCCTCAATGAACAGAACAACTATTCTATGTTCCTATAAAAAAATTGGTAGTGTTCCACTGTGAACTCTCTCAATTGGAATACCAAAATTAGGCACAGGATTAATTCTTAATGAATTTTAGGAATTAGTATCCAATAAATCCAGTCTCAATATATATAAAAAATCATTAAGAATAACAGTCGCTGCCATGGCCAGTAGACATTACTTTATCCACTCTAGTCCATTTGGAATACAGTCCCCTTTTTCACATTTCTTTTTACACCCTATCATACCCACATCACTGCCATGAATACTCTTATTTATACGCACTGTCAATTGTCACTTATTGTGCTTTCTCTGTAATATCAATTTTAGATATTCTGACACGTTTTACAACCCGTTATCACATTTCATTTGTCCACTTTACTTTCCTTACCCTGTCCCTTCCCTCTCCCCTTTTCCCATCCCTTCTCCTTTCCCTTTATTTTCCAATTGTGTTCCACACATACAACTATATCAGTCTTATTTTAATCACGTTAAAACTTAGTGTTATCAGCCCTCTATTATGCCCACTTGCAGTATTATGTGTAGTTTAATTTCCATCATTTCTTGCCACTATTAGGTTCCATTATAATCTTTGCACTATTATATTATTTATCACTATTATTTGTCATTTTAGTTAATTGATTTTCCCTTTTTCTATCTAATTTAAATACACAATTCACGTATTATTCATTTATGTAACTCATAATGCCTCAGATTCAGACATTATACTTTCACAAGCACTTTATCATTCAAATCTGATTCACTCATAACGATGAGAAAACAAGATCGGGTTTCACACATTTTTTTTAAAATGCTTAAAATGTTTGTAGTATGTTTGTTTAAAAAATTGTAATTAGCACTGACACCAACAGCACTTCACCCAATTCTTTGGGCATTAACACATTCTTAACACCTTTGAATTCACAGTACCATTTAAGACTGTATTAAAAATGATGAACAATGAATGATTGGCTCCACAGAGAGCGATGTGCTAATTTTATAAACCCTGTTCCAATTGACCAAAAAAAAACAGTGTACATGTACTATATGGGATCGTGATGATACGATCCTTGCAAGATCAGAACGTAATGTAAACAGTACAATAAACTGTCATTGTATCCTCGTGCGAGATCAATAGGAGGTAAATAGCCGTCCCACCCGGTGATGTCATCCACATATGTGACACACCATACTAGTGAAGGCTAATGATTGGCGGAAAAGAGACGCCCTACTTGGTGATGTCATTAGCATATGTGACACACCTCACCTTGGAAGGCCAACGATTGGCTGAAACAGGCCAATAGGCTTGAATTAATCCCCATAAATACCCTCAGACGCCGGCGCGCGTCACCTTTGAAAAAGCCGAGACTGTATCGGTGAAACATGTTAGGGAGGGGTATTGTTTAAATACCCTGTTTGCCGTTTTTAATTGCATACAAACTCGTTCCAATAGAGTAAAACGTAGTATAATTATGGTCATCATTAATTCTGGGGTTAGCATACGCTATTGACATATTTAAAGGTAGAAGTGCTAAGAAGCACAGCTTATGTAGCGGCACCTATGTGCGAGCCGTAATATTATAGCACCTTTAAACAATCCAATTTCTTTATGCCAAAATAAGGCTCCCAGTAATGTGACAACCAGCCAGGCTTTTGTATATAACCGAGTACATAATCGATTAACTTTCCTATGGTGGGAAAACTTGAATTTAAGTAGATACATTACAAAAGTAGGCTGAAGTAATCAATGTTGTGGATTTTTTTATTATAAAAATTATATATTATTGTTAACACAGCTTATAAAGACTCAATCATATTGAATTACAGTACCCAACATGAAGTGGATGGTGTGAATAATACAGCAAAGACTATAAAAGGCTATTTAGTCCAACTCACTCTGTAACACTTCTGTAAATTACGATATTACAGCATTTTTTAATTAATTGAATAGCCTCATGTTACAATAAGGTTCCCTGCATTTTTTGAGCAGTCCGATTATACTGCATTTTTGATTAACCCTTTCATGGTCTGAGAACCGAAATTTGAGCTGATATATACACTACTAAAGGCTCTAGTTACTGTAATCGTGTAAAGATAGTTTATAAGAAATACAATACATTATTGTTAACAATAAAGCCTACAAAGAATAAGCCATATTCAATAACAGTATAAAATATGAAGTGATGGATGTGAATAATTAAATAAAGGTCCAATAACCTTCAGATCTATATAAAAGAGCTGAACAGCACATCACAGTATATATATCAGCATAAACTATAACCACCTAATATCCAATGACTGAGTCCCCTCTACATAGGCAAAATCGGCGATTATAACACTTTCTAGAGTAACAAATACAAAACATCAACGCTAGTTTTGCTTTATAGGACTTTAATTGGTCTCAGTATAAACAGTTAAATTTATCACATAAATACTATAGGTAAGCAAAAATAAGGGCACGTTTCATTCCTAAGTCAAGCAACTGTACTGCAATATTAGAGACCAATGTGTTTATGTATACACCTAGTGGTGAAAACCATTTAACCACTTAAAGATATAAGAGCACATAGGTACAATCATTACTCAACCTCCTGAAGGAGTTTTGCTGCCCAGGTATCTTGTGCTGTATCTGCGGCATTAGCTGCCATCCCTATTCTACAGGGTAAATGCAAGAGGAAAATTAGAGATTCAGATAGTAAGGTTTCTGCTCCAGTTTCTGCTACCCAGCTTGTCCTTCATAAGTCCAATGATGAAGATACGTCGGTAGCTTCTGAGGGTGAAATCTCAGATTCGGACAGTATAATTCCTTCATCTAATGCTAAGGTTGTATTCTTCAGATTTAAGCTTGAACACCTTAGTCTACTGTTAAAGGAGGTTTTGGCTACCTTGGATGACTCCAACACTCCTGTTGCTGTCAACCCTAAGGAATCTAGTAAACTTAACTACTTTGATGTTCCTTCCTCTGTGGAGGTGTTTCCTGTGCCTGACCGTGCTACGGAGATTATATCACAGGAATGGGAGAAACCAGGGGTATCTTTTTTCCCTGTCTTTAAAAAAGATGTTCCCTGTTGCTGACGCCATTAAAGAGTCATGGCAAACGGGGCCTAAAGTAGAAGGGGACATTTCTACTCTGGGTAAGAGAACTACTATTCCTATCAAGGATAGTTGCTCCTTTAATGATCCAATGGACAAAAAGCTGGAGGCGTATTTGAAGATGTATGTTCATCAAGGTCTCCAATGGCAACCTATAGTGTGTATTGCCACCGTGACAAGTGCGGCAACCTATTGGTTCGACGCCTTACCCTATTATCTTCAAGAAGAGACTCCCTTAGAGGAGATCCAAGACAGGATTAAGGCTCTTAAGCTAGCCAATTCCTTTATTTCTGATGCTATCATGCAGGTTCTTAAGCTGGGAGCCAAGATGTCTGGCTTTGCTGTGCTAGCTTGCCTGGCATTGTGGCTGAAATCTTGGTCAGCAGATGTTAACTCTAAGTCCAAGCTTCAGGTAATTCCTTACAAGGGTAAGACCTTGTTTGGACCTGGTTTGGCAGAAATAATTTCTGATATTAGGGTAGAAAAGGATCTTTTCTACTGCAAGACAAGAAGAATAGACCTAAGGGACGTCAGTGTAATTTTCTTTCCTTGTGTAGCTTCAGAGGAAAGTCTTCCCCTTCTTCTTCCAAGCAGGAACAGTCCAAGTCTTCTTGGAAACCCAATCAATCTTGATACAAGAGAAAGCAATCTAAGAAACCCGCAGCTGAGTTTAAATCAGCATGAAGGGTTTGCCCCCTGATCTGAGAGCAGATCAAGTGGGGGGCAGGATCAAGCATGGATACGAGATGTCTCAGATCCCTGGGCTGTGGACATATTATCTCAGAGTTACAAATTAGAATTCAAGTCCTTTCCTCCCAGGGGCAGGTTCCACCTCTCAAGATTATCTTCAGATCAGATAAAAAGAGAGGTATTCTTGAAATGTGTACAGGATCTTTCCTCCCTAGGAGTGATAGTTACAGTGCCTGTACAGGATCAGGGCCTAGGGTTCTAGTCAAATCTGTTCATAGTTCCCAAAAAAGAGGGAACTTTCCTACCTATTCTAGATCTAAGGTGTCTAAGTTTTTCAGAGTACCGTCCTTAAAAATGGAAATTATTCGTTCCATTCTTTCCTTAGTTCAAGAGGGTCAGTACATGACGACCATAGACCTGAAGGATGCGTATCTTCATGTTCCCATTCACAGGAATCATTACAAGTTCCTGAGATTCGCCTTTCTAGACAAACACTTTCAGTTTGTGGCTCTTCCTTTTGGCCTTGCCACAGCTCCCAGAATTTTCTCCAAGGTTCTTGGGCCTCTCTTGGCAGTGATCAGGTCTCAAGGAATTGCTGTAGTGCCTTACCTTGATGACATTTTGGTCCAGACGCCATATTTTCAACAAGCAAACTCTTACAGAGATTTCATTGTTTTTTCTACGTTCCCACGGATGGAAAGTGAATCTAGAAAAGAGTTCCCTTGTTCCAGCTACAAGGGTGGTTTTCTTAGGGACCATCATAGATTCCCTATCCATGAAGATATTTCTGACAGACTTCAGAAAATCCAAGATGATTTCCTCTTGCCTCTCTGCATTCTACTGTTTGGGCATCAATGGCTCAATGTTTGGAGGTACAGTGGGGCAATAAAGTATTTAGTCAGCCACGAATTGTGCAAGTTCTCCCACTTAAGAAGATGAGAGAGGCCTGTAATTTTCATCATAGGTATACCTCAACTATGAGAGACAAAATGTGGAAACAAATCCAGACAATCACATTGTCTGATTTGGAAAGAATTTATTTGCAAATTATGGTGTAAAATAAGTATTTGGTCAATATCAAAAGTTCATCTCAATACTTTGTTATATATCTTTTGTTGGCAATGACAGAGGTCAAATGTTTTCTGTAAGTCTTTACAAGGTTGTCACACACTGTTGCTGGTATGTTGGCCCATTCCTGCATGCAGATCTCCTCTAGAGCAGTGATGTTTTGGGGCTGTCACTGGGCAACACAGACTTTCAACTCCCTCCAAAGGTTTTCTATGGGGTTGAGATCTGGAGACTGGGTAGGCCACTCCAGGACCTTGAAATGCTTCTTACGAAGCCACTCCTTCGTTGCCTGGGCAGTGTGTTTGGGATCATTGTCATGCTGAAAGACCCAGCCATGTTTAATCTTCAACGCCCTTGCTGATGGAAGGAGGTTTGCACTCAAAATCTCACAATATATGGCCCCATTCATTCTTTCATGTACACAGATCAGTCATCCTGTTCCTTTTGCAGAGAAACAGCCCCAAAGCATGATGTTGCCACCCCCATGCTTCACAGTAGGTATGGTGTTCTTTGGTTGCAACTCAGCATTCTCTCTCCTCCAAACACGACGAGTTGTGTTTCTACCAAACAGTTCTACTTTGGTTTCATCTGGCCATATGACATTCTCCCAATCCACTTCTGGGTCATCCAAATGCTCTCTAGCATACTTCAGACGGGCCCGGACATGTACTGGCTTAAGCAGGGGGACACGTCTGGCACTGCAGGATCTGAGTCCCTGGCGGCATAGTGTGTTACTGATGGTAGCCTTTGTTACGTGCGTCCCATCTCTCTGCAGGTCATTCACTAGGTCCCCCCATGTGGTTCTGGGATGTTTGCTCACCGTTCTTGTGATCATTTTGACCCCACGGGGTGAGATCTTGCGTGGAGCCCCAGATCGAGGGAGATTATCAGTGGTCTTGTATGTCTTCCATTTTCTAATTATTGCTCCCACAGTTGATTTCTTCACACCAAGCTGCTTGCCTATTGCAGATTCAGTCTTCCTAACCTGGTGCAGGTCTACAATTTTGTTTCTGGTGTCCTTCGACAGCTCTTTGGTCTTCATCATAGTGGAGTTTGGAGTGTGACTGTTTGAGGTTGTGGACAGGTGTCTTTTATACTGATAACAAGTTCAAACAGGTTCCATTAATACAGGTAATGAGTGGAGGACAGAGGAGCCTCTTAAAGAAGAAGATACAGGTCTGTGAGAGCCAGAAATCTTGCTTGTTTATAGGTGACCAAATACTTATTTTCCACCATAATATGCAAATAAATTATTTCCAAATCAGACTATGTGATTGTCTGGATTTGTTTCCACATTTTGTTTCTCATAGTTGAGGTATACCTATGATGAAAATTACAGGCCTCTCTTATCTTCTTAAGTGGGAGAACTTGCACAATTGGTGGCTGACTAAATACTTTTTTGCCCCACTGTATTTGGTCTGATGGTTGCTTCCATGGACCTCATTCCTTTTGTTTGATTCCATTTGAGAGCTCTGCAACTATGCATGCTTAGACAATGGAACAGAAACCATTCGGATCTGTCTCAGAGGATAGATCTGGATCAGTCGTCAAGAGACTCTCTTCCGTGGTGTTTTTCTCAGGAGCATCTGTCTCAGGGCACGTGCTTCCAGGTACCTTCCAGGGTGATTGTGACTACGGATGCCAGCCTGCTGGGCTGGGGAGCAATCTGGGATTCATTAAAGGCGCAGGGACTATGGACTCAGGAGGAGTCTGCTCTCCCCATAAACATCTTGGAGTTGAGAGTGATTTACAATGCTCTGATGGCTTGGCCTCAATTGTCCCTAACCTGGTTTATCAGGTTTCAGTCAGACAATATCACCTCAGTGGCTTACATCAACCACCAGGGAGGAACTCAGAGTTCCTTAGCCATGAAAGAGGTGGCATGGATTATTCAGTGGGTGTAAGCTCACAATTTTTGTCTATCTGCCATCCACATTCCTGGAGTGGAAAACTGGGAAGCGGATTTTCTGAGCAAACAGACATTTCATCCCGGGGTGTGGGCTCTCCATCCGGAGGTGTTCTCCAGGTTAAACTTCAAATGGGGGGTGCTAGAGTGGGATCTGATGGCGTCTCAGCAGAACACCAAGCTTCCAAGGTACTGTTCAAGGTCAAGGGATCTGCAGGGCTCCCTAATAGATGCTCTGGCGGTTCCTTGGGATTTAAGTCTGGCATACCTGTTTCCTCCATTTGCTCTCCTTCCACGAGTCATTGCTTGTATCAAACAGGAGAACGCATTGGTAATTCTAATAGCTCCTGCATGGCCTCGCAGGACCTGGTATGCAGACCTAGTGAAGATGTAATCTCTTTCTCCTTGGAGGTTGCCTCTGAGAAAGGACCTTCTAACACAGGGTCCATTCCTTCATTCAAATCTCATTTCTCTGAAGCTGACTGCTTGGAGATTAACCGCTTAGCTCTATCTAAGCGTGGTTTTTCTGAGTCTGTCATTGAGACCCTGATTCAGGCTTGGAAACCTGTTACTAGAAAGATTTACCATAAGGTATGACGTAAATATCTTTATTGGTGTGAATCTAAGGGCTACTCTTGGA